>NC_135856.1:25607591-25752591 GCF_031162955.1 Sander vitreus | reverse complement strand
AGCGGTAAGGGCAAAAGAAGGGGGGGTGACATGCAACAAGTATTAGCTCAAAACAAGGGTGTTGCGGCAACATACGCCCTCAATACCTCCTTTCTTTTTATTGTTTTATTTTTGTGGTATTTTTAGTTGATTGGAGGAACTGGTACAGTGACATCAAGGTTTATCCGGAAATCTTTTCTGTCAGGCTTTACTGTATCTTCTCTTTTTAATATGCCAATTTTCTACGTCAGCCAAGCTAAAAGCATTTTTGTAAAAAAAAATAAAAAATTAAATGTATATGAGAGAGATTTTATTTATTTATTTCTTGCATTTCCACTCAAGTTTTGGTGTGAATTGAATATGTGCATGAAAAAGGTGGATTGAAACATTGATCACGATCCACTTTACATCAAAACCCCATTGTGCACCCCATGGACAGGGCTGACACTTTGTTCTAATTAAGTTGGTTGCATGTGGTAAAGATATTAACCTCATGTCAGACATTGTCATTTTTGACATTGGATTTCATATCTCAGCTTTCCAAGAATCCTAACACCATCATTGGTCTCCGGAAATACAGGTTTAGCTCAGGCAATGGATATGAATTCCTGTTCTGGCGTACCTTTCAGCCCTGCCATCCTCCAATGTTGTTCTCCATGGTGACCGTAGAAGCCTGTTTGTGCTTTGTGTTACGGCCCAGTGGCTGCTTGGCTGCTCAGCCATGATTAATTCAGGCAGGCCTCAGGGGAGAACAGCCAGGCTAGGTTACCCAGCCAGGGATCTGGTGTCTAGCTGCCATAAAGACAGTGGCTTTATGGCAGCCTTTAGCCGCAGCGCTCTCCTTGGCTGTAGCCGAGGCTGGAGCTGGCAACCTTTCACACCTGTTCCTGAAATAGAGTGATGTAAATGATTGAATTTTAAGAAATTGAAACATTGTAAACCTCTTTGCCATGCACCAATAGACCCATTCAATGTTCTTTTGTTTCCAATTTACATCAAGGTTCAAAGTATCACAGTTGATTAATGGCAGCATAATTCAGTCTGTTTATAATCTAAAGTATACCGATTGTGTATTGTGATATTTTGTACTCTGTAACAACATGAAGATAACCAGCTGCTGTGAGATTTCATACTAGTCCTACGCTTGTATTCTGATTCAGCTGGCACAGTTGGTAAAAGTGGCAATGGTACATGGTTTCCAGCTTTGGAGCAGAGTGCTTCCTGGGATAAAGTACATTTGAATATGACAGTTCTTTTTTATGTCCACAGACACATTTATTGATTGGGGTCTTTGCTTTCTGAATTACTTTTTTAATAAACGTGAGGTAAAACACGTCTGTAGCTTGCTTTGATCTGTATCTGAATATTTGGATAATACTGTATTTGCCAAAACAAAATTGATAAAACCTCATCAGCCACTCCAAATGCGCTCTTTAGAATCAAAGGTTTTAGAATGATCTCGTGAATTACTGACTATAATGCTTGTCACAGACTTTTTAAATCTCAACTGATGTTGAACGAGCCAACCCATTGGGTTATGACCGATAACGTTGGACTTCATAGACTTTATTTGTCTGTAAAATTACACACGCTAGCAGATTACAGGCTATAGGCTAATCATTGTTTGTAAATGTCTCAACTCCAGTCAGCTCAGCTATCAGTCTTTCACACATGACGTCAAAACCCAAATGAGAAGGTAGTTTTTTTTTTTTTTTTTTCACCTCGCAATGCCGGGCCGCTGTCAAGGGCTCAGCCTATATGGGGCGCACACTCTAACAGGTGAGCGAGAGGTCGCCCCAATGTATGTTTTAAATAAAGTATTTTATAAAATAATGACCACTGTCCATCACAAGTTTCACAAGGGGTGTGTGTGTGTGTGTGTGTGTGTGTGTGCCCTCGCGTCCGTCCTCGTGCGTGTGTCCGTCCTCGTGCGTGTGTCCGTCCTCGTGCGTGTGTCCGTCCTTGTGTGTGTGTCCTCATATTTGTTCTCTGTCTCCTTGTTCAACTGACACTGATGGATGGATGACTTACACACAGTGTCAGGCTCATAAATCAACTGTTACTGTGGCAAAATGGCACCCCACATCCATTAATGGCAGACCTGGCTGCAATCTATCCCCCCCAGTTAATATATGGCACTCTGTAGAGAGCTGTGTGATTTATCAATCACTTGCTAAGAGACATAAAAGGGAAGAAGAAAGGGAAGGTTGCCAGTGGGGCATTAATTGGTGCATGTGTTATTACTTTAACTTTGGCTTGTTGCCCTAACAGGTGACTGGTGGATATTTTGACTCATTTGTTTGACCATCTATCCATCTGTTACTTATACTGTGCACTACGCATGTGCTATAAATTGACTACAGTAGAATAGATGTATTTTTTTTAGCTCTATGCAAAACTCTTAATTAAGGTGCTGAGTGTAAACATGTTTTACCTCCCTATACTTCTATTGGGATCTAATTTTGCTGATAGTTTTTGTCTAATTTGTCCATGGTTTGAAATATCCATAATATCCGTACTGGGTTTCTACCCCAATACAACTGACATTTTGAAATTAAATTGTGTTTGTGGTGTTCATAGCATTGACATTTTAAGTCATTTTTTTTACATAGAATTTGGAATGCTGTGAACACCCACAATACTGCATTTAAAAATGTCACTCGCCTCCACTGTTGTGGTGTGGCAGCAGCAATCTCAGGTATATGTGTCAAAACCTGGGGAAAACTGGGGAAAGATACCAGTAGGGACAAGGGAGGAAACAATGTTTCTTTTTGGTAATTTGGGTGAACCAATTCTTTGATTAACCACAACTCAAAGTAAGGGTTTTTTTTAATGGTGACTTAAACATGAAAAATGTAAACAAACCTTTCAGAGCTTCAAAACACATTTTTAGAAGATGATTTGCTGTCACATAGTTACAGGGTTTGTACGTTTTGAAAAAACCTGGTAAAGTTATGGAATTTGAAAAATGCAAATTCCAGGCCTGGAAAGGGTTTGGAAAAATAAAAAAGACCCAGAAAATTTTGGGAAAAGTCCTGGAATTTTTTTTAACACAGCATAATATGTGATTTAATAAAAAAAAAAAAAAAAATGTATTTCACGTCGTCTTAACCTTCTATTCGGGGCATAACGTTCAGTTCACTTCGGGTTCACTCACTTGTTGAGAAGGTCCAGGACCCAGGTAAATCGAGATGTGGACTATGTTCGAAGATCATTGACGTCTCTAATATGGGAGAAGCAGCGCTAACTAGCCATGCTAAAGGCTGCCAAGCACCAGGCAGTTGTGGCTGCGCGTGAAGGCTCGAGCATGACCGTCACTAGCTTCTTCTCTCCTCCATCGACATCGACCAACGTTACGCCGATTGCAGGTTCTTCCATCACGAGTCAGACTCAAGGCACAAGACAAGGGATCATCTCCAGTGTTGCTAGACAAGACACACTAAGGGCCGAGGTATTGTGGGCGTTAAAAGTCGCAAACTCCCACTATTCTTTTAAATCGTGCGAGGATGTCGGCGAACCTTTCAGCATCATCTTTCCTGACAGTCAGTTGGCAGCCAAATTTGCGTGTGGGGAACATAAGTGTACCTACTTATGTAATTTGGATATACATAATCTACATTTTCAGGAATACATAGTCATGGAAATTTGCCGAAAAGTATGTAAGTAGGTTAAAATGTGTATGAAACCTGTAGTTAGTCCTGAAATGATTAGCCAAATAAATAAATGTAATGATTAGCTAATTGAAGGTAAATAATGAGGTTATTGAATAATCGAATAAGTCCTATCAAAGAAAAACGCTCAACATTTTTCAGTTTCTTCAATCTGAGTGTTTTCTGCTTTTATATCTTTATCAAAATATAGATATGTAAATGTCTTTTGGTAAAAGAAATATCTTTGGGTTCTAGATCTGTTGGTCAGTCATAGAAAGTAAGCATCACATTAGGCTCTGGTGACTTGTGATAGGCACTTTTCAGAATTTTCAACAATCAATTAATTAAAAAAAAAGACGACGAGGGCTAAATATGATTCAATACAATTTGACACTTTAAATTGTATTTCTAATAGCTGTGAATATTATAGTAATATGTTATATAAATGTTTTGCATTGTATCTTAAAAAAACAAGACCGTATAAAGGTTAGGGATAGAGGAAATAGGCCTTGTATAAGGTGATGGATAGCATCATTATTCTCATGTTGATACTTGACATGAAAAAATAATTATATCTGTGAGAGGAGGTTAAACGGACAAAAGGTGAGGTGTGTGTCAGTGATCTAATCACTTTAACCCGCGTCTTTAAGGATGTTGTGGCTGTAGCCCAGTTTCCCCGTCTTCCTATCTTGTACTCAACACACACACACACACACACGCACATTCAGAGTTAATCCGACCTCACTCATTTTAATGGGACAGTTTCCATTCCCTGCACCAAATCATATTGTTTTCACATACAGCCTGTCTAATGGCCGAGTACGCGATCACAACGCTTTATTTATTTATTTTTTTGCCCAGTCACACCACCTTGATTCTAAACATGACAGCCTTACTCACAATATTAATTTGACATCAACATTGTTATTTTCCTTATCTGTTTCTATTAGGCAGGGTTCAATAATAAAAGTGTCATCACAACTATTAAGAAGTGACAAATTGTGACATTTATGGCTCATACAATTTATTTCCGCACACACAGAACATTACTCCTTTGCAATAAGGCAAGCTTTCTCCCCCACCAGCTCCTGAACAAGCTTTAGCTGGAGATCACTGTTAAGGCTGAGTAACATGGTGGGATGCAATTCCTTTTTTCTTGCTGCCATGAATACAATGTATGGTTTTTGATTCAAGATACAGGCTTGTGCAATTGGCTGTGAAAGAAAATGTTTATTCTGTTCTCCCAAAAAGATGCAAACTGGTATCTACTGCTGTTTTAATATAGATATTACGATGAGGTTCACATCACTGTACTTATCCGTGTGTATTTTCTTGTATGTCATAAGTACAAATTAATTTAAACACAGTCTGTGTCTACCAGGCTGTGTCAGATGCTGTTAGGATTCCAGGGCCTGCAGGAACAAAAGACCTCCAAATACACTTGCCACTGTTTGTGTCTGTCTGGATGTCTGAGTTAGTTTTACTGACGTGGCTGACTTGCTCTGGGTTTATCACAATGTCTCATGGCTAGCTGTAAACAGTTGAATCTACTGTCAGACAAACAGACACACACACAGACGGACAGAGACCTGCGTTTCTCCCTTGACCTTTTAATCCACTTGACTTGCAGCAGCTCTGATGCATCATTAATCATCTGTTTCAGAATGTATGCACACATAATGTGAACACATAACGTGCCTTTTATAGAACTCTTGGTTATGTTTCTCGGGTGATAAAAGAAATCATCGCTCAGTGACTGACTGAAAATTCTCTCTCTCTCTCTCCCCCCCCCCTTCTCCAGCTGGTCGGCGGCCAGTTTGACCTGGAGATGAACTTCATCATCCAAGAACCCGAGAGCATCGTGTGCATGGTGGAGCTGTTGGACAAATGTGAGCCCACCTGTCAGGCCGAGGTCTGGAGCATCTTCACCGCAATCCTCAAGAAGAGCGTCCGCAACCTGCAGGCGTGCACTGATGTGGGGCTAATCCAGCAGGTGCTCCAGCGTATATCCACCACTGACAGCATGATTGCAGGTACTTATCAACAGCAGCTTGTGGGAAAGGTGTACTATTATGTTAGCACAATATAATCAAACTCATCTGAAACCTTTTCATTTTAGTTTTTGAAAAGATAAAGGCAGCTGCTTTGGGTTGGCACCGCTGAACTGTGCTTGACCAAGACTCAATCCTTACCACCTCCAGACGAGGTGTTTTGATTACGAGCCTTTGCCTTAAAACCTCTGTGTGGAGGGGGAGCAAGCAAAAAGATGAACACCAACTTCAGGAGTCAATGGACAAATAAGAAACTAATTCTAAACTTCCCTATCCACTCTCCCTGTATGCAATAACCTCATGGTTTCATCCTGCATGGTTGCATACACTATGTATTGCAGCGAAAGCGTCACAATCACCCTGTACACTCCCCAGAGTCTCAGTCTAGTCTGTGGCCCATCTGCAAATTAGTCCGAATTAATCCTACAGTGTTCGGCTCAGTGAACTTTTGCTAGCTAGAACAGTGGTGGCCTAGAGGGTTTGTGCAGTCAAGCAAGGGTGATATAGCCCCGCAGTAACTAGGCAGCTAAAAGTAATGGTTGTACAGAAGTAATATTCACCCCAGTACAAATGCTCTGTCCTATCCCTAAGAATTGTCTCATAGAACCTATGCAACTTTTTTATTGATTGACATTTACGTCTTCAAATGCCTCTTTTATTAAGCTTCAAAATGATATCCTGTCTATTTTTGTGCATTGTATTACTTTTATGAGAGTTGACCGTAGAAAGCTGACATGAAATGGAGAGAGATATGAGGAATGATATGCAACCAAGGTCCCCAGCTGGACTTTCAACCTGGGATGTTGTAGTTTATGATCTATGTCTTAAACTAGGCCACCAGGGCGCCCCAACTTTGAGCTTTTTTTGTTGCACTTAGAGTATATTTACAGACCGTCTCTTCCTGTCTTCACATAATAGGCTTCTCTGAAATACTAGTTGTGTAGGACTGAGCTGAACATCTCAGCTTTAATACTTGTGTGTGTGTGTATATACCGGTACTAATACTTAACATGGAAAAGGAACTGCCAGATATAACTGCCACTCATCATTATATTTGAAGGTTTAAACCAAGGGTTGTGTATGTGCACATTAGTCATAGATCTGTCATACCATGCCCCATCATTAGTCAGTAATAACTAATGAAAGAGGCTGCACAGTAGCTGGGACTCCCAGAGTGTCCCCTCTATTTTAAGTCTCACGTTGTTTTTTTAACTTACGTCTAGCTCACCCTACTTTTCTTTTAAATACATCTTAGCTGCTGAGCTTCTCGTAGCTGTGGCTTCACTGTAATATGTAGATTATGAGAATGCCAATAAAGATTGTAATAATTGTGAGTTGGATCTTTTAACGGATAACACAATAAAAACCAGCTAAAATCAGGGACCACCTCATTAATGATTATATCCCTAACATTTATTTATTTTTTTAGCAAACTGTAGCCACTAGCAGCTTCCTCTCGCTTTTTTTGTGGGCCTTTCTGTTGTAACACACCATGTGTAACCACTGTATGATTCTGTTTGTGTCTTGCAGACCTACTGGTGGACATGTTGGGCGTGCTCGCCAGCTACAGCATCACCGTAAAAGAGCTGAAGCTTTTCTTCAGCAAACTGCAAGGGGAGAAAGGCCAGTGGGTGAGTCAGAGTCATGCTACGGTGATCTGTCTTGGTTGTCTGGGACCAGCATGAGGAATGTGCTAGCAACACTTCAACTGGCCAATGGCCTCGTCACAGTGACCAGATAAATCATGTGAAACCAGACTACTACTCTGCAGTGGTTCCAGAGCAGCACTATATATTGTTGATATTCGGTTGTACATGAGATTGACTTATTTTTTCAGTAATGTTAAAAGACTTGGCTGGGTTGACCAATTGAAGGACATTAGGGGTGTGTGTGTGTGTGTGTGTGTGTGTGTGTGTGTGGGGGGTGGGTGGCCGGCCGGCCACAGTGAACTCAAGATGCATGATGTGTGTACAGAAGATAAGTAGGACCAGTGGCACAGAGGGAGAGACAGATAAAGAGAAGGAAAGTAACCCATCGATCACTGACTCTAATCAAGTTGTCAAGGAAATAGGGCAAGTTGCTTTTATGCTTCTAAATTTCACCTTATTCTCCCACTTTCAAGCAGCTCTTGCCACCATTCCGCTCTTTATTTCGTTTTTTTTGTTTGAAATGTCTGGGGAGACGGGGTGGATGGGATGAATGCAAGTGAAGTGCTCTGGTACTGAGCACTATAACCTACAACCTTGTTGAAATTCGTAAAAATATATAGGACTTTTTTTTTTTTTTTTTTTTTTTTTTTTTTTTTAAATCACTCGCGCTGATTCAGCACCTACATCCGAATTCTGTGTTAGAGTAACGTATTTGTGATGGATGTACTTTTCAGTGCACGTTGCTTCTACACAATAATCAGTATATTGTGAAGTAAATTAAGATACTGAATTCTGAGTGTGCTGCTGTGTAAATCTCTCTGGATTTCAAAGCCTGATGAGTATAAGAGGTAAATTTAGAACAAGTAGAACCGAAGCCGTACTTGCTTATACGCATGTGTGGCTGCATGCATAAACAGTAAGTGTGTGACTAGAGAAAGTACGCTTTTATGTGCACATGTACTGTATGTCTGTATCACTAGTCTAAAATGATCCTTGTGTGTTTTTGTATTTGTTCCTCAGCCACGTCATGCGGTGAAGCTTTTATCAGTTCTGAAGTACATGGCTCACAGGAATGGCCCAGACTCATTCTTCAGCTTTCCAGGGAAAAATGCAGCTGTGAGTATACTGCATAATGTCATCCACTACACCGCAGAATGAAGACACACCACATTATGAAGTGTGTTTGCACATAGATGATGAAATGACTGGCATGGGTTTAGAGGTTGGTGTTGGACTGCTCTTTTGAATGTTTCAGTACATGAGCAGCAAGATATTAACTACACTAGATATTAATTAAAAAAAACTGGTAAGCAAACAGAATGTGGAACCTCACCATGATTGCCTCCCAAAATGTACAATAAGTCCCATTCTCCTTCATCTTATGAAGACATTCAATTATAGACTAATGAAAGGGAGAAAGAGAGGACTTCAGATATTACATGATGACCTCTCCTGAATCCCTTCATAGTAAGTGCTTTCTAAGCTGATTGCAGTTTTTCTCTAATTGATAAGCTTCACACATTCTTTTAGTTATAATCTAGCCAGCCATTAGAATGCAGACTCTTTTTTTCAAGCCTAAAAAAGGATAGTTGCTGAACTACTAACTACTGTTGCTGAAATGTTGTGAAGTATCTATAAATTGAGCTGTCTACATGCATCTTGCTGGGGCTATTCAGCTTTTGACTATTCAAATCATGCTTTAAGAATGTTGGTTGTACCTTGCCTGCACAGTAGTTAATTCAAAACCCAACCTCGTTGCTTTTCATCGTCCGTATCACGGACAAGCAGGCTGTACACAGGCTGTGTCCTTGTCCTGGTTAATTTACACTACCGGTCAAAAGTTTGGGGTCACTTAGAAATTTCCATTCCACTCCATTCCAGACAGAATACCAGCTGAGATCAGTTTTTAACCAGGGCAGCAGTTTTCAGATTACATTATGTGCTTACATAATTGCAAAAGGTTTCTCGACTGTTGTAGACAGAAGTGGCTGAAGAAACGCTTGAAATCCATGCTTTTTGGTCTAAACGTCATACCCAAATTAAAGGTGGTACAGCTCCCATATACGTTGACACTCTGGGGTGTGCCTGATATCATTGGAAAGGTGATTGATTGACTTTATTGGCTTTTTTCTTTGCACTTTTCAAATGGAAATAAAAAAACGCACAGACATATCTGTAGAAAAAAATTCATATAAAATCAATTTTTGAGTCTTTTGGCTTCGGGATTTTTTCTGTAGTAAGCTGAGACATGTGGCTAATGCCCTGTGTTGTCTGTCACCTGTCAGATGTGTTTACAGCAGTGCATTCTAATCATTTTACAGATGTATGACTTGGATGGAAATAAAAAAAAAACTCCATTCTAGCCTCTGTAACTCTGTGTCAGTAAGGCCTAGAATCACTCGGACACTTGTAACAAAAACCTGAGAGCGTTACCTTTCCAATGATATCAGGCACACCCCAGAGTGTCAACGTATATGGGAGCTGTACCACTTTTAATTTTGGTATGAAGTTTAGAACAAAAAGCATGGAATTTCAAGCGTTCCTTCAGCCACTTCTGTCTACAACAGTCGAGAACCTTTTTTGCAATTATGTAAGCACATAATGTAATCTGAAAACTGCTGCCCTGGTTAAAAAAACAATGCAACTGATCTCAGCTGGTATTCTGTCTGGAATGGAGTGGAATGGACATTTCTAAGTGACCCCAAACTTTTGACCGGTAGTGTAAGTACAAAACAACCCAAACTAGGTTTTGGTTGGAGAATAGCACATAACGACGAGTGCTGAGTAGACAACATGCCCTTAGTAAACTCAATGAACAAAACACAATAAAATACACATAGAATAATCTGAGATTGCCAAGGCATTGCTACAGTAAACCCATTAAAAATATCGGAAACATTGTTCATCCATTTCAATGTTAAATTTGTCTGCTTTCTACTTTTGATATCACTCTCCAATTTTAGGTCATTGCACTGAAACTTTACAAAATCATTGCTTTGCTCATGCCTGCATCGTTCACCACATACATTAAAAGGTGTGCTGTTGTTTTTTCCTCTTCCTGCCACAGTGTATTAGATGTGGCATGGCAGTATGTTCATTCAGGCTAATCCTCTCAGACTTTAATACTTCACATCAAAAGTCATGTCTAAATAGTAAACACTTTTTTTATCTGTGTGTAGGAGTAACTATTGTAACATTAAGATGAATGCACTTTTTCATTGCATCAAATGTGCATCGTACAGGAAGCCGTGTAAATTTGTGCACCATTGAACGTTGCTTTAGTCATGCCCTTTACGTAGTGTATGGGGTTGCCTCCTTCTGTATATAACCCTCCATTGCCATGGTGACGGTGCTTTTACATGTAGAAGTGCAGAGGTCTGCAATGTGGGTTTGGCATTGATTTGGTTGTTTTGAAGTGAGCTCTATTAGTACTTATCTGTGTTCTTCAGCCATGTCTTTGAAGAGAGCACATGTGCCTTCATCTTCAGTGCTGCCCTGCTCTACACATGCATACACACACAAATTCTTTAGAGCAATAGTTTTCAAAGTTTTCTCAAGGGATAGCATGTTTGCTGGATATTCCTTTGTTCAAATCAAACATGAATGTCTCTGCTTTTAGGCTGACCTATTTTATTGTACTAACAAACATTGTTTTGTAAATTTTAAAATGCTCTATGGGTCCTTTAATTCCACAGCTAGCCAGGACCCACAACTCATTGACATGTCCTGTTATCTGTTATTGTCTTCCAAACAGGCTATAGCTCTGCCTCCTATAGCAAAATGGCCGTACCAGAATGGGTTTACTTTCCACACGTGGCTCCGCATGGATCCTCTCAACAACATCAATGTAGACAAAGACAAGCCTTACCTATACTGGTAGGTCACAATACTACTTTTTGACCAGTAATCATAAACCTTTACCCATTGTTTGACATTTAAATGTTTAATTTAGTTTGAACATGTATATAGAATGCAGAAATGGCTCAAGGAAGTTGTGTACATTGGTACTGTAAATAACACAATGAGAGGGGAATTGCATAAAAGGTGGTGTTATTGTGGTGCATGCGATTTAAGTGTGAACATATGCATGTGCACGTCCCCAGTATAACCAAAATGGATCTTGAATGCATTTGAATTCCAAAACATGTGCTGCAGAAGTGCAGCCTCCAGCCTCGCAGATGAAAAACGGTTGTGCCTCTCCCTCCATCTTTCCTGTCTTTCGTCCTTTGCTTCCTCTCTGAGGAGCTGAGGGTTGGTTAAACTTATTTTCAACCAATAATTACTTTCTGTCAAAAATCTAATTCATACAACAGGGATCCGTTTGGGCGAAAATGATAACCAAGCCGCATGTCCAACGAGCTGCATGAGATAATCTGTAATAAAAGCTCCTTCAGCCTTGTGCCCTTTTTAAAAAGAGATTAATTCACTAAATCACACGCGGGGGCCCCATCTCGCTGGGACATGTAGAATGATGGGAAGAGCCTGTGAAGTTGAGAAATGATTGTTTGCTATCTTTATCCCCTTGAGACCTTTTTAAAGTGTTTATATGATATATTGGACACTATAACCCATATTGCCCTTGAATGTAGTCAGCATGAAAGTGTGCAGCCTCAGTCGAAAACTAAAGCTGTGTGTTTGCATTTTCCCTTTTCTTTTTCAGTTTCCGCACCAATAAAGGCATGGGTTACTCTGCACACTTTGTGGGTGGCTGTTTGATAGTGACCTCATTAAAATCCAAGGGGAAAGGATTCCAGCACTGTGTAAAGTACGACTTCAAACCCCAGAAGGTACGATTGAGAGGGGGGGGAAACGAGGCAGAATACATGCACTGGTTTGGGGACCCAGGCCAACCAAATATTCATGCACATTTTCTGTAGATGGATCACAGAAACCGTATATCAGCACACACATAATCACATGCACACACAAAAAACACACGTGTGCACACAATCAATCGAGACCTTACAGTAAGAAAGAACTGTCACATCTAACCTGACTCTGGAGAGACGCAAAACTAGATGGAGGAGGAATGAGGGCAACGGGGGAGAAGGATGATCCTATACTCCCAGGCACAGCAGCACACACTGAAGACCATTGTAGTCAGAGAGAGATCCTTTGCCTGTGGACACAATTTGAAACATCCTCCTGCTTCCCTTGGGCATGAAGGCACCACCTTACCTCAACAAACCTCATGAGGACCCATAACTCATTTTAGTTGATATTTGACTCTATTTTTAATGCCTTCTTTCATGTCCGGAAGAAACTATAGTAACCTATTTCATTGTGGTAACATTGTTAACCTATTTCACTGGTTGTAGGGCTGAGGAGGAAAGCAGAAATCTAAGTAGGTGAGATTGTAGCTTGAGGGGAGTGAGTCCTGAAACACGATGGAAGCAGGCTAATTATGTAGACTAGAAGATTCTCACCACATGCTGTCTTATTGCTAGCACGTGTTTGTGATTGATACTCCAGATATCCAGTAACCGTTTCCCATCGTGAGAGACTGCTTCTTTTTCTTGTTGCAGTGGTACATGGTGACTCTCGTTCACACCTACAACCGCTGGAAAAACAGTGAAATTAGCTGCTATGTGAACGGGGAACTGGCGTCCTTTGGAGACATCGCCTGGTTTGTGAACACCAGTGACGTAAGTAGCAACAATTTTACATTTTAAGCTCTTTGCAAATGATCCCAGTAGTAGTTAAGTTCCTGATTTCTGCCTGAAAACATTATCATGGATAATAGGTTAAAGGAATAGTTTGACATTTTTCAAAATACACTTATTTGCTTTTCTTGCCAAGAGTTGCATAAGAAAAGGCGCCTGGGTAGCTCACCTGGTAGAGCGCGCGCGCGCGCCCGTATATGGGGCTCAGTCCTCGAAGCAGCGGTCGCGGGTTCGGTTCTGACCTGCGGCCCTTTACTGCATGTCATTCCCCCTCTCTCTCCCCTTTCAAGTCTAAGCTGTCCTGTCAAAAAAAAACAAAAAAAAACAGACAAACCGCTACCACTCTCATGTCTGTACAGTAAATATGAAGCTACAGCCAGCAGCCAGTTATCTTATTAGCATTAGGAGTGGAAACGGCAGCTGTCACTGCACCAAGCCAAGATATAGTCCAGCACTTACCCCCCCTAAAAAAAACCCCAATATTATTTACTATTTGGTTTTTGCCCTGATTAAACAAACAAGATATGATATGTTAATTAGTGAGCGTTAAAGCTTCTAGTCAGATTTGTTACCTTTGGACAAAGCCAGACTAGCTGTTTCCACCTGTTTCCAGGCTTTATGCTAACCTAAGATAACTGTCTGCTGGCTGTAGCTTCATATTTACCATACAGACACAAGAGTGGTATCTGTCTTCTCAATGATTTGTTTTATATACATTTATTCAACCTTTATTGTACCAGAAATAGTCCCATTGCGATTCAGAATCTCTTTTACAAGGGAGTCCTGGCCAAGACAGCAGCATAAAGAGTTTCACATAAAAGAACAAGCAACAGGCTTAAAAACAAAACAGAAAATAACATCAAACAATGAACTAGCAGTGTTCAGTAACAGGATATGAACATTGAGTGGTCAAATAGCCCTTAATCCTGTTTTTACAATCTTCCATACTAATAAAATCTAGTTTAAGGTGATTCTGTAGCTTACACCAAGATGATGATGAGCTCATTTACAGTATGTAGGCCACTTCTATGGATGAGTGTGTTCTATGTGAACTCGCAAACCACAAATATTACTGCATGAAACCTCTGGCAAGATTTTGTATTTACAAGTCCACCTGTTGCTACATCAGGGTTGGGCATGTGGTTGCACGTAATAGATTTTCTGTCATATCAATTTCAGAACCAGATATTGCTGCAAGAGCGTGTACCAGAAACTGAAAAGCAAACCTTGCTCACAGATATATCTAATCCCACTCTTTGCTTTCAGAGGTTTTGGGGGGGGGGGTGAAACCATTCTTTTCATATTTCAGCATGGATAGTACAGTGGAAAATGACTACATTTACACACCCTGCTCCTCTCACACATCACCATATGAGCTCTTTCACAGTCCCCAGGATTGCTTTCTCTCATGCTGAGTTATGAGATTCTTAAATCAAATATTTGTTATGAATGAAAACGCCTCCACAGTGTAGTATAATCCTCTAGATGTGTCAGTATGTCCGAAAGCAAATTAGCAACTTGATTGAGATGTGGTCTCATCTAGAGCTGCAACGATTAATCGATTAGTTGTCAACTCTTAAATTAATCGGCAACTATTTTGATAATCGATTAGTCAGTTTGAGTAATTTTTTTTAAAGAAACAAACATTCTTTGATTCCAGCTTCTTAAATGTGAATATGTTCTAGTTTCTTCTCTCCTGTGACAGTAAACTGAATATCTTTTGAGTTGTGGACAAAACAAGACATTTGAGGACGTCATATTGGGCTTTTGGGAAACACTGATCCACATTTTTCACCATTTTCTGACATTTTAGAGACCAACTAATCGAGAAAAAAATCTACAGATTAATCGACTATGAAAATAATCATTAGTTGCAGCCCCAGTCTCATCATTCTCAACACTTCTGCTTATGCCTCACTGACCATGAACACAGGAAGATGGAACATTATTACATTAGCCACAGTATGCTTATAGTTTGAGGCTGTGTGTTGCCAATTATAGCTAGTGTTAAAATGAATTTGCCTTTCCCCCTGTTCTTTCTGGCTATTTTTGGTCTTTTTTTTTTTATCCCTTCCTTTCTGTCTTAATTCCTTATTTCCTTCCTTCCACTCTCCCTCCCTTCATCTTTAATTGTCTATTTCTGTGTTTTTTTCTTCTTCCTCAAATCCTACCTCCAACATCCTTCCCGCTGCAGACGTTTGACAAGTGTTTCCTGGGATCGTCTGAGACGGCAGATGCCAACCGTGTGTTCTGCGGACAGATGGGGGCAGTTTACCTGTTTGGAGAGGCTCTCAGTGCTGCTCAGATCCTGGCTGTCTATCAGCTGGGGCCGGGTTACCAGGTTGGAAGCCATAAAAACCTGAGATGTCTGTGGGATAGAAACATTTAATCGAGACATATAACAACTCACACAGTCAAATGATCCATTATAATAAGCTGAAATATGTAATGTTTACATTTTTCATACACTTTTCATATATGGTGGAGCATTCTAAAACAAAAAAAGGATACTTTAACATGTTTGGATAGGGTTAGCTAATGAGAAATGTTTCTGATCAGCTGTCAAGTTACAACTGACAATAAATTATTTGCATTCAGTTTACCTGGTTCTGTTCATGATATTCTTCTCTGCAAGATAGTTTATTCCATCAACGACAGTGAGATGACATAACAAACTATATAAACTAATAGTTGCTCTGCCATATTTGCTATAGTTTTAAGGGCAGCAACATATGGAAAGTCATGCATTTCAGCCTTAAACATAGGCATAGTATTTTAAACCGAAAGTTAATTTGTTTTTTTATTTTAGCTTTTAGAGAAAGTATATACAAAAACGGTAGACACAGGCCCCCACCCTGACACATCCACTGACATCCAATAAAAATTTAACAAAAAACATAAAAGGTAGCCAGAGTAGCAACTGTTGATGCATGTCCAAAAATGCTATATTCCCAGTGCCCATAATCGCTATGATGGAAATGCCCATACAGGGTGAAATTTGAAAGGATGTCCAATGAGTATGATTTGATTCGAAAAGGTAGTTCAAATAAACTATGTTAAACCACACTCAAGAGGGGCATATAAATCAGTATACAAAGAAAGCTGCTTTTTAAACTAACTAACTTGGTTCACTGCAATATATTCGCCACAGAGTCCAGTATTTGGCACTTAACTTTTGTTATTGTTGACAAAATCTCCCATTTGCTATTTTGTCATTTAGACACGGTCTCTCCCTTCCCTTTTCTACCTCCTTCTCATCAGGGCACGTTCAAGTACAAGGCTGAGAGTGACTTGCTGTTTGCGGAGCATCATAAGACCTTACTGTATGATGGCAAGCTGTCGTCTAGTATTGCCTTCACTTATAACCCTCGCGCCACAGATGCCCAGCTCTGCCTCGAGTCCTCCCCCAAGGACAATGCCTCCATTTTCGTCCACTCACCCCACGCACTCATGCTGCAGGTAATTACAGTAAACCTTTAATGTAACATTTTGCTTGTATAGTAAATGATAGCCATTCCCCTCAGAGTTGGAGTTGATAGTTGGGGTTGATTGTTGTTGCTTGGATTAACCTGAAATTACCATGCTGACATTAAAGCAATGCCAGTGCAAATTGATTCACCACCTGTACGCCTGCTCCATACCTCCCTGTTCCATATGTACCACTCTTTACTCTTTCTTTCCTTGTCTGCAATAATGAAAGTGGCCCAGTTGGCATTTATTTATTTTAATAGCCTCATTAGGGCAGAGGTGCAAATGTGTTGAGCTAGCCAGACTTCTGCAGCTGCTGAAAAATGCCATACTGGTGCTCTTAACTATGGAATTAGACTTCTCTGGGATTTACTTTGGAGTTACACACAAGTAATTGGGTCATTTTTCCTGTTAGATGTACTGTAGGTGGTGAATTTTGTGGAGGTTTTCCATATGCTGACTACAAATGCACACAAACACACACACTGCAAACACACACACACACACACACACACACACACTTTCTTGACTGACTTTGAGTTTTCTTTTCTCAAGCACTAATTGAGTTTTCTCTCATGCCCTCTCATCAAAGAAAATGCTTTGTTTCCTTTGTTTTCACACACACACACACACACACACACACACACACACACACTGTGAAATATGAATGAATGTGACCTATATTTTCAGCTTTGCGATGCCATGGTCACACATTCCAATCCTATAGAAAGAGAAATGTTTTGCCAAGCCACTGTCTGTTTCGCAACATGCAACAACAGAGACACCAGCTGATGCACCAGGCTACTAAACACTTACAGAAAATATGATCTGTTTTTTGCCTCATCTTCTGTAAGTCACAAGCCAACAAAATAAACAAAAGACTTAGTTTTGAGATCTTGAGAGTCTATATTTAAATGTCTTTTGGCAATGGCAAAATCATGGTTTGGCATTGAAAGTTTAGAGTACTTATTAGCGGGCAAAGATTCAAAGGTTCCATTACAGTTTGTGCCTGTTAGGATAAAAAGCAGACTCTAGTGGCATGATGGAGAATCACCATTTTGTTTGGTTGTGACTATACAACTACTTGCAAATACTTTCAAATATGTAAACGCATGAAGCTAATTTAGTGCATATGTAACTGTGATTATTAGAACAAATATGCATATGCAAATATTGGCCACGTAACATGTTAAATGGGGCCACGTGTCTTTGTTTCGGTAGGACGTGAAGGCCGTTGTGACTCATTCAGTCCAGAGTGGCATACACTCTATCGGGGGCGTGCAGGTCCTCTTCCCTCTGTTTGCACAGCTGGATTATTGCCAGCCCTCCAGCCACGAGCTGGACACTTCTGTCTGGTAAAAAAAACACACACACACACACACACACACAGGCACCCTAATGAAACTAGCCATTTTTGTTTATTCTTCACTAAATCAAGTTTTGAATTTGTTGCATTGGGCCATGGTGCAGACCACTCTACCTCTGTCTCTCCCCTCCATGAAGTAGGCTACAGCTGAGCTGACGGTGCATACTGCACAGCAAACTCAGAACAACGAACCGCGAAGTATGTGACAAGTAAAAGTTAGACTATTTGTTTCTTAATAGGCATACATACCGTTAATCACAACCATACTAGGCTAAATATAGGCTACCATCTGGGAAAAAGACGCAGAGATTAGACACCGTGTCTCTACCTAATGATTTCGGTACACCAAACGTGGATTTGCGCTCTGGAGTTTGGCTGATAAACTCTGCCACGAGACCCTGAATCTCAAATCATCCAAAATGTCTTTGTGGACGTGAAGCAGTGCGATATGTGAAAGTCTACTCTGAGTGGTAGTGCTACGGAGCCAGGTTTTCAGGCGGCGAAGAGCTGAGAAAGACCTTTCGGAACCAGCAGCAGACACTGGTAAACAGAGGCACAAGTGGATCAGCTGTTCCACCTCGGTGAAGAGATCAGCTGTTCCACCTCGGTGAAGAGATCAGCTGTTCCACCCCGGTGAAAATCCCTCTTGTTACTAAAATTATCCCTCTCTTCATCCCACACCCCAAACATGACATACAAAATGTCGTGGAACAGAAACAACAACCAGAGATATTTTATAAGCGATCATTTTATTGTCATCGCAGTTTGCTAACGGGGTGCTGCAGCACCTCCAGCACCCCTACTTCCCGCGCCTATGGCGGCTTTTGACCTTTCTTTTTTTATTCTGTCTCAGGAGTCTACAGACTTTACAGAGGTGCAATACTAAATTGCTAGAGTAACCCTTTTAGATACGCTACTAAAATAACTTTTACAATATTAACACCTATTATATGGCTGGTACACAGACAACACACGCACGTCTTTTTTCAGCTCATGACTGCTGGCTTTTCAGGTAACACTGCTGTCTGTCAACAATTGTTTATGTCTGCCTATAACATTTAGGGTGTCAAAAAGAGACCTACTGTACATTAAGTTTTTTAAAAGCAGTTGGGAAATTGGGTTTTTAGTTTTTTCCAACTTTTGATATAATGCTGAGCTTGAAAGCTGTGAGGCCATCTGGATTATAAATTTGCAACGTTGTGCTGCCCTCAAGGTGATGCTAACTAGAATCTGTCCTAACACAATGGGACATGACACCCTCATTCAATCACATTTCATGTAGGATATGCCCTTCACAGTCAGGGCTTTGTCAGCAGCTTGTGTAGATTATTGTCACTGTCTAACTCTCTCTCTCTCTCTCTTTGTCACTGTCTGTCGGTCTGTCTGTCTGTGGGCCCCTTAGCTGCACTTTGCTATCCTTTGTGATGGAGCTCTTGAAGAACTCAGTGGCTATGCAAGAGCAGGTCCTGGCCTGCAAAGGCTTTCTCGTCATTGGCTATACTTTGGAGAAGGTGAGACAAGCACAAATTGGCTCAGCTGGAAAATAAATACACAAGAGAGCCATCCTGCCGTACCAGTAGCTGCACATAATGAACCCAGTGCCGTAATAAGGCTGATCTTCATTCCCTTAACGCCACAGGCACACACAAACACCAACACTTAATTTGAGACAGACTTTGTTTTCCCTCAGCTGTATTTGGAGGTCACAGCTGGCTTGTGTGCTTGTTAGGCAGAAGAGGAGCTCCTCCTCATCTTTCTCTGCATGTGTCCTTCCCCTCCCCTTTCTGTGTCATTCCCCTCGTCTCTGACTCCTCTCACTGACATATCGCCCTCTCCCTTTTTCACCCGCTATTGTGGCACTTTTTGTCCCCCTGTCTTCACTCCAGTTGTCAAAGGTGCATGTGACGCGGCCCGTCCTGGACATTGTGCTGGCCTTTTCCAGATACCTTAGCAACTTGCAGAATGGCATCTTGCTGCTCAAGCAGCTGTGTGACCACATTCTGTTCAACCCTGCCATCTGGATCCATGCCCCTGCCAAGGTAACGTGAAAACACACATTTCCACAGCAGCACATTCTTATGCATTTTGATTAATTTGTAAAGAAGGAGATATACACATGTAGATGGGACATACACATATCGGTTACAGACCGGCACTATCATAATCACCCTCTCTTTCTCTGTGTGGTCTTGCCCTACATTTTATTTTCAGTGTTTCAGAGTTCATTCAGAGTTCAAGGTTATCTCTCCACCTGTGACTCAGTGAATGCTATTTAAATGAGAATGGCTTGCCTACAACCCTTAGGGACTTAGAAGCTAGGACGCACTAAAACCTGATTATTCCACTCCAACTATCTAACTAAACTGGCGTGTGTGTGTGTATGTGGGTTTTCATATGTGCTTTATCTTTTGCAGGTGCAGCTGACGCTCTACACTTACCTGGCAACAGAGTTCATCAGCACAGTAACCATCTACAACACCATTCGCAGGGTGGGCACTGTACTTCAGGTCATGCATACACTGAAATACTACTACTGGGTTGTCAACCCCCAGGACCGCAGTGGAGTCGTGCCCAAAGGCCTAGGTGAGGATGCACAGAAAATGCTAAAATATGTTATGCAGTAATGGCACACTACTGATATATGGTGTTCCCATTCATCTTCTGAAATACATATACAGACTATGCATGTAAAGGTAGATTTCACATGCACACAGAAATATGAAGGCACACATAAACACACACTGCAACAACACTCACTTAATCATCACTGCAAGTGATAAATCAGGTGCAGAGCTTTGCTTTTAAAAGACGAAATAGATTGATCATGTTATAACTTCTTGCTTTATCCTTCTGGATCAAGCTCAGTTTGTCATGTATCAGCTACTTGCTACTTTCATCAGCCATTTGCTTTTTGGGGTTTCAGATGGTCCAAGGCCAAACCAGAAGGAGATCCATTCTTTGCGAGCCTTTCTGTTGTTGTTTGTCAAGCAGCTCATAATGAAGGTACGTTCATAATGCCAAAGCTTGACAACCCCCCCCACACACACACACACACACACACACACACACACACACACACACACACACACACTCCCAAACACTCCCAACCAAAATAGACTTGTATTGACTCACTTGAGTAATCTGGCACCCTTGAATGCCAAAATTATGTGTACTAGTGGTTCCACCAGTTATGTGTCTAATATGAATAGTTGCTGGTGTTCTCAGTTTGCAGTGGAGTTGCAGTCTGATTTTTTTTTTGACTCTTTTTCTTTTTATGACTCATGAAAATATTATTTTAGCTAGTAAGTGTAAAAAAGGTACATAATTACAATCTGGGAAGACCAGATTTTTGAGTGAGTATCTGATCATTTCTGCCTGCCTCCCTGCTTTAACAATGTTTTTTCTCTATTTAGAAGTGTGATAGCTTTGGGGTGATGTCTACATGTACTGTGAACCAATTGTGAAAATGATCTGTGCAATTACATTCTAGGATCATGGAGTGAAGGAAGACGAGCTACAGAGTATCCTCAACTACCTCCTTACCATGCATGAGGTAGGCATGTGTACTGTTGTTCAGGGAGCACCGGCCAGCCGAGACCTCACCACCAGATGGCAACATAACACTACTGTACCGTGTACTTTGTCCTCCCACTGTCTGATATGTAGAGCAAGAGCAAACAAGTCCTGTTGCTAAAGGCAGCATCACTGTTCCTTGTTATTTTCCCAAGTCTGCCAGTCAGAGGTCCTGACAGAAGTGGTGTGGTTTACAGTGGAGTGATGCATAACAAATGAATCAGTCAGATCAGTCAGTAACGCAGTGAACCATGTAAGAATAAAGGGTGATTACAACATTGCCGGGAAAAAAACATGACATGTAGCAGCCCTTGATTTTACAGAGCACATAATGTTGTTTAGTTCTGATGCTTGTGATGTAATCCATTATTTCTGTGTTTTTTTTTTTCTACCTCGGCTTGCCGCTGCTACTGCCACTACTAAACATCACGAAAAATAGTAATGAATGATGCCTTTCATCTTGAATTAACAAATACAGCTAACTACCAATTCCTCATAGTTTAAGATATCCCCTGGAAAGCCGACTCACTTCAGCTCAGCTAGATGCAGTATTTCCCGCACTGCTCTCCGTTAACACCACAATAGCCTCAAGTCCCTTCATCTCTGTCCCACAGGATGACAATCTCATGGATGTACTGCAGTTGTTGGTGGCTTTGATGTCTGAACATCCTGTGTCCATGGTCCAGGCCTTCGACCAGCGCAACGGGATCCGGTAATAATCCCCGTTTATATTCCCTGCAGATGTATTCATGGTTTTATGTCTTCGCTCAAAATCTAAATCAAAAGTTGGAGCTGATTATTTTAAATTTCATGGCTTTAGTCTTGTGTCACTTTAGTTTTATGCAACACTGTAAAATGTGGATACTGTTTAACTATTTTTGTTTAAATAAAAAAAAAGAAGTGATAACTACTGCTTAATCTCTATTGGAATGCTACAAATGCATAAAGTGTTAATTGTATACTTCGGATACTTTTTATAATGCTTTGAATGTAATTAAATTAAATTTGATTTTTTTTTATTTTATTTTTTTCAGTGTGATTTACAAGCTTTTGGCCTCAAAAAGTGAAGGAATAAGAGTGCAGACACTCAAAGTAATGGGCTACTTTCTGAAACACTTGCCACCAAAGTAAGTACAGTTACAAAATCCTTGGCATTGTATTCCCAGAGTATAGGATTGTAGTTTGGAAAAAATTCTGTTTAGTTCAGTCTGTATTAGATATGTAAAATTACATTTTGAAAAGTACACACTTACTAATAGTAATATTGATAACTGAAAGGGAAATATATTTTGATAAGTGTTTGAAATTGCTCTGATGTTGATTATTGATTCCATAGCTTTCATTCTCTAAAATCTCTTAATGTGGTTGCTTGTGCTCATTATTACATTGGTATGTAGTTATAATTTTAAAAGGCAAGGTCAGCTTTCTAATGGTTCCCTATAGTGACCGAACAACTGCAAAATATTAAAGTGTGCAGAAAAGTCTCATTGCACAGCTACATTTAAATAACACAATCAAAACAGGTTCATGTTAATTCTCTGTCCAGCTGCAGGCCTCACTGTCAAAAAAATGACTCATCATACTTTTTACTGCCATTTTGAACATTCTTTAGATGTACAGTATATATGTCACCGGTGAGTGGTCTTTTTGTCCTTTTGAGCAGTGAAATATCCAGTACTGCTCCTAAATAAAAGCTCTTACTATAACCATGTGCTCCAGAATGCATCCCTCCAAATCTCCGGCGTCACTGTGGGTGAAAAAGCCTGATGAGTCTTAGGTCATATTGCAAGCTGTTTGTCGCTTCATTTTCACTAATAACCACTAATTATAGTGTGTGATTAAGTGAACATAGTGAAGTAGGTGTATCAGAAACCACTCTAGCTTTGTCTTGGCAACAGTTTTGTAAGTCTTGTGATCCAGATGCAAGATTGACCGCGAGACTATCTGCAAACAGCCCACAGCTTTTTAGCTGAGCTACAATACTGAAATTGGGAGTTGATCCATGATCAGCGATAAAAGCGACGAGAGGAGTTTTCTTTGAAGAACTGTTCTTACTTAGTCAACAGGGACTCTGTTTTTTTTTGTTTTTTTTCATTTCATCAATGTCAGCGCGAGCTCAGCTGATTAATGCCGCTACAGATTTCCACCGCTGCAGTAATTTCACTCATCAGAAACTCCAGATTTTGCCCTTGTCATTTCTCAAAATGCAGGATGTTTTTAGACCTTTTTCCATGTGATTTGATTTTACCACAATGATAATCTCGCTTAACCGGACCATCCTCCACACGCTGCCGAGGAGGATCTGGCTAGTCAACATAGCATTTCGGGATGCTCTGGTTTATTGGCATTTCTTTAAACCAATCACAATTGGCATGGAAAATGCAAAATGGCCTCGGAAAAGAAAAGAAACTTGTTTTGGTGGAACGTGAACTTTCAAAAGTTGTTTTAGTCGTGAGAGAGAGAACTCAGATTGGACAGATAGTCTAGCTAGCTGTCTGGATTTACCCTGCAGAGATCTGAGGAGCAGTTAACCTTAGTCCTCATAAATCAGCCGGAGTTTAGAAAGCAAACACAAAGAAAGCGGAAGGTAACGGACATCGGCTAAAAGACATGCATCCGGCGGAATTTTCTGTGGCACCGGAGCAATCCCGGAAGTGGAACGTCGAGGATATAGACTACCACAATGACAGTTGTGGTATTTCAGTGCGTTGCTATCAACTTCGATTTGTATATGATGTTCCAGTTGAGAAAAAGTGATGCATTGCTTTCTGATACAAGAGTGGTCTGGCAAATAATGACGTTTACTGACTGACCTTTAACCTCCTAATGTCCTGATCAGGAGGAAACCTGAAGTCATGCTGAGTCATGGCCTTTTCTCCCTGCTCACTGAACGCCTGATGCTCCACGCCAGCCAGTTCACCATGACAACCTACAACGTGCTCTTCGAGGTCAGTCCTCTGCGCGTGCGTGCGCAGTCTCTCTCTCGCTCTCTCTCTCGCTCTCTCTCTCGCTCTCTCTCTCTCTCTCTCTCTCGCTCTCTCTCTCTCTCTCTCTCTCTCTCTCTCTCTCTCTCTCTGACTGAAATAAATAAAATAAATAGACCTACAATAATAACCTTTTGTGTGTTCAACTGCATGGCAATATTTATTTTGTTGCCTTTTTTAACTGACCTCATTTTCATCAAATTTTCCATTTTTGTCTTTCATTTTCCAACCTGACAATTTAATGAGTTAATTAAAATGATAAATTGTATGGCTGACCACCTGCAGAAATGTAATTTGGCAATCATTCAGCCAGATACTACGCGATGGTAAGAAGTATATACATAGCTTTGTGTGTCCATAGTGTGGTTTGTGTCTCTGTTATTGTAAGGACCGATATGGATATTTATGACTTGAATCCCCTCTCTGTCCCCCGGTAGATTCTTACAGAGCAGATCTGCACTCAAGTGATCCATAAACAGCATCCGGACCCCGACTCCACTGTGAAGATTCTCAACCCACGTAAGTGCCTCCTCTGCGCCACACTACTCTCCTAAATCATCCCCTGCAGCGTACCCTCTACATACCTATTGCTCCATTCTGCACTAGAGGATATTCCCCATGGAACGGTGCAATCGCTATACACAGTCAAACAAATGAACGACATAAATTTTGCAGTCAGAGGGTATTTTCATACAACGGAACCTCAGATGTCATGCATAATCCTAGCATGAGGCTGGTGCGAACACTTTGTTTGAGAAATATACACACATCTGCTAGTTTTATTGGAAGTCGGTGTCATGTTTTGTCAGGATTCATTTGCATATAAATAATGATATAAATGTAAAGAAATGATGATGGCACTTCAGTGTGTCAAAAATATTGTGTATGCATTTAATACATTTAAGCAATTTATTTGATTGCATTAAGTAAATTTAGAGTTTATTCTTTTAATGCAATTGCATAAATCATGTTATACAGTATTTGTATGTACTTTGTCTAGTAAATATTTAATGTTGCAATTACCTAATTTAAAAAACAAACATATTTTACCATAACTAAGTGTATCATGTTAATAGTTTATCATAATATATATCATAACATATAATTAAACATATATTTAATATTATTATTTATGACTTAGAAGAAGCAAAGTGTTTTTAAATGGACACATGCTCGGCATATGTATGTGTAGTGTATTACTACATACTCGCACAAATATAATCTATATATTTTTACGTATGCTGCAACATAATACAGTAAGTGACTTCAGGCTTTGATCAGTGTTCCCATTTTATATTTTCAGGTCGTTAACTTACCTTCAATTTCACGTCTGCTCACAAAATCTTTTCATATGTTGAAATGTTAAGTATTCATTTCAGCTTTCGAGAAAAGAAAACATCTCCCTCTCTTTTTTTTTTTTTTTTATATCGGTGCTTCCACACATACATTCCCCTTTTATGCACACACTTGCAAAACAGCTTTAATCAGTTTGAAATCCAAGCACTCGGTATAATCACAACCAAGGTTTACTTCCAACCATCCTTAATCTGACAAGGTCCTGCTGTAGTCACACATTGATTATCTTAAGCCTTTGTTGTGTTAAAAACTCTCCTACCCAACCAGCCTAGACAGGCGGTATATATCATAGAAACCCTGTATGGGTTTGTACATATGAGCACATTCTGTGGAACATAGAGCGGTGGTCTGTTTCTCCTTTGCCGTGCATTCTCTTGATTTAATCTGTGACAAACTCCCAAAATGGCCCCCTGATTGCAGTCTTTAGTAACGTCAGAGCCAATCAAACAAACCGAGGAAGTACCGTTTCCCTCAAATTAACTCAAGGGAAAGGAACCAAGAGCAAATGGAAAAAAGAAGGGAATACGCCATCCCTCCATCCTCATTCCCGGTACATGCTGGGGTAATTTTCTGGCGGTAAAGGTTCAGCGACTCATAATTTGAGTGACTAAGGCGTAGAAACAACACAACCGTCTGCTGTGGCAAGGGGGCATCGGTTAGCGCCGAGGTCTGAAGAGACAAGTGAAATCCAAGCCCCGCCGTCTCTCTACTCCGAGTAAATGGACACTGACATTGTCTAGATAATTCATCTAAACAGTCAGTCTCTTTGGTTTAACTGAAGCCAAGCCTTCCAGAAGGGTCTGCGACTCTGGCTCGCTCATTTGAAACAATACCAAAACCATTACAGTATGATAAAGATCAATGCCAAGGCCAGGACGAATTCTTTTATTCTCCTCTGTTTTTCTTACCACAGGCACAGATTTTCAGGTGTGTACAGCTGGGAGTTGAGATAGTTTATGACACAATGATTTGCACATGTTAAGACCAATGTATGAGTTAGTTGTTGATTTGTGCTGTTTCTCCTTCTGCAGCCACAAAGCAAGTTTTATTTCCAAACACAATGCTGCATGTTTCCAAATCCAAACTTCTTTTTTTATTATGATCCTTAAAAATACAACTTTATTACAGATTAATATGTTATATTACAAAATGAACAACACAGACATGCACTCCGAACATTTTGGTATTTTCTTAAATTATTGAATGTAAATGTTTTTTTTTTGTAACCTAAATCCTTAAACAGAATGGCTATGTTTCTGTTAATATTTCTAGAAATTCTGAAGGTAGTAGCTGCTCTGCTGAAGAGTTCCCCCCCATCCCCCGAGAGCATGGAGGTGCGCAAGGTCTTTCTGTCAGACATGATCAAACTGTTCAATAACAGCCGAGAGAACCGCAGGTAAGAATTCGACCACTTTACAAGATGGAGAACTACATCGCACACCAGTCCACGCAGTGTTTGCGTGTCAGTGGGATTCACATTCAGCACTACGTATTCTGTGTACTTTTTTTTGGTTTTAGGAGCCTGCTGCAGTGCTCGGTGTGGCAGGAGTGGATGCTCTCTCTGTGCTTCATCAACCCGCAAAATAGCGAGGAGCAGAAAATCACAGAGATGGTGTACGCCATCTTCCGCATCCTGCTCTACCACGCCATCAAATATGAGTGGGGCGGCTGGCGCGTCTGGGTGGACACCCTGTCCATCACCCACTCCAAGGTCAGAGCACTCATTACACACACACACACACACACACACACACACACACACACACACACACACACACACACACACACACACACACACACACACAGACACACACACACACACACACCAGACACAGCTTTGTTTATCTTTCTGTGGATCTTCTTTTATCTCCTCATCTGTTTCATTTTTACAGTTTTTTGTGTTCTGCTTCTCTTCGTTTTGACTCGCACACTCTTTATCTCTCTGTAATAAACACAAGAACACACACACACACACACACACACACACACACACACACACACACACACACACACACCCCTTGCTTTAGTATTATCAACCTAAACATTCACCACATTACTGTAACCGTAGCTGCCCTCCTCAGTTTGATTCCAGCCAAATGGAAAGCAGTATTCAGTCAAAGCCATCAGCTCTGTCACCCGTATGTTTATCTGACATAATGCAATTCATTAAAAAAGAAATTAGAGAGCATTATCGTCTAACCCTCTAACTCGCAGTGTAGGCTAGCATAGTAATTGAACCTTGCCTCTCAGTGCCCATCAGATTAAGCTATGGAAGCCATACAGTGACTATAATTTAAAAGCTAGTTGCAGTATAAACCAATGGGAAAGAGTCCATCAGCCCTTCCACTCTTTATTTATTTATAGAGTCTCTCTCTTTCACGTTGCACAGATAAAAAATAAACTTCTGGCACTTCTTATTTCCAAAAGCTGAATGCAAAATACTGCTTTAGAAATGAACTGTTGATATCCTATTACGCTCCCCTGTTCCAAACCAGTGAAGTAATTGAGGTTGGTGTCAGATTGTGGTCTGTTTTTTTTTTTTTTTATAAGCCTTGTAGATTGAAGGCTGAGTTAGAGAAGTACTTGTGATATGAGATGCTTCACTGCAGCGTCGGCTGCTGTGAGTGTTGTCGTCCAGTAGGGGGCAGAGACAGACTGCCTGGGAGATGATCAAAATGAAGGCAGCACTTAGCAGGATGGTGTGTGCTGTATGCTGGGTGCTCTGAACCGTCAATGTCTCTCCACACCCCTGAACACTGTAGAACTAACCTGCAGTGAAAATAAAACATGTACAAATGAAGGTCTAAGGGAATTTTTAGTATTTCATTTAGTATTTCAAGGACAATATTTGATGTAAGAGGGTCACAAAGATGAGGGCCCATTATGGGTCAGTGAAAATTCAACATATGTATGTACTGTACAACAACAGAGGTCTGCATACTTAACTGTATTGTTCTGTCATTAAATATTAACATGAAATATTCAAAAAACATTTTTCTTTAATTCACATCTTAAATATAACAACACAGACAGAATACATATACAAATAAATAATATAATGTAAATAATATTAGTGTAAATATAATATGTCAGAGGTATCTGCTATTTATTATGTACATTTTATCCATGTAGGATTTGTTTTGTTCTTATCTGTTCATATAGCATATGTAGTGTGTTGGGGTCTCACTTTTCAGCATAGCAAAGTGTCTAGTTTGATGTAGTGCAGAAAGTGTTTATAGTTCTTTGTACACGACAGGCTGTAATTGCCTTTTTTCCTGTAATTGCACAAGATTAATGCGGTCTCTTCTTGGCTCTAGTTACAATGCCCAGCTATCGTCTAACAGAATTTCACACAGAGTGTGTGTGAATAAACCCATGCACTTCTAAGATGTGAGATACACAAACACACATACAAATGCACACGCAGTGCATGGACCCCGCCTGTGACTCGGGATAGTTGCAGCGGGTGCTAGCCACCAATATCTGCTATAAAAAAAAAGCTAAAGAAACTCAATTGCAATTTTATTGTCCCAGTTTGATAGATTTCCTGCCACCTTTGTAGCACCAAAGCTGTTTGTCACTGTTGCTCTCTCCTCCCACTGCTACAGGGGTGTGTGTGTGTGTGTGTGTGTGTGTGTGTGTGTGTGTGTGTGTGTGTGTGTGTGTGTGTGTGTGTGTGTGTGTGTGTGTGTGTGTGTGTGTGTGTGTGTGTGTGTGTGTGTTACCAGGCACATTTTCTCTTTGCCCGCGTTTTCTCTTGGGCTCTTCTTTTCGAGCCCATTGAATATTCATCAGAACCGTACGAGAACAATCAGAGAAACAAGGCCTCATAAATACAACCAGCCCACTGGGAGCCTCTTTATAAGTGCATGTATGCATTCAAAAATACATATTTGCACACTTCTCTTCTACATAGACTTTATGAATTAGTTTGCCTTGTTTCATCCGTGCTAAAGTTGTCAGTTTGGCATGTATAGAGATAATGTCTCATGCTGAATGTGTATTTCCACCTCTTTATAGTTGAGATTTCATCCATGACTGAGAATCTTTTGTACTGCTTTTTTCTATTAACCCATTATTGTGTTTTGTATCTCATACATACATTACATTTTCTACATTTTATCTAGATAAAAACTAAAGTTTACTAGTGTAATATTTAGGTTTTTGCTCATATTATTGGATATATTAAACTTGTTACATTCAACTCCTTATTTGCAGCTGTACTTTTAAGATTTTAAGTTTGAGTTATTCTTCTTGTTGGGTGTAGCCTATCACCTGAACAGAATGACCATATGGACCACTTATTTTTCGCATCTTTTAAGTTTTTGTTCATTCATACCAATCTGTAGGTGTAAAAATGTGACTTTTAGCCATGCTGAAAACTGTAGTGAGGTTTGAATTGTGCGCTATGATTGGCTCAAATTGCTTTGTCACTGTCCAACTTCAAATTGCGCTCACGCAGTTCTTCAGTTGACTTGAGTTGAGATGGTTTACTGATCATCCACAGGCTTTATTTATTGTCTACTGTCAAAGCATGGATTAGCAAGAGGCACTAACAACCCGGTTATGATGTGTGCATTGAGTTACTTAGTCTGTGGCTGTGTGTATCCTTTATATGTCAGTCATTAGGAAGTTAGTGTATCTGCATAAGCGTCTCTCTGAATAGACAGATGTTCCTGCAGGTGGGCACGCTGACACGACAGCCCTCCCACTCTCAGCCCACACACCCACCCAAGGTGCCCCACGTCCATCTCTGCAAACAAATCAGTTTGAGAACAGGGAGAACTCCAAAAGAGAGAGATCGGGGCGTGAAGGTCCCTCCGTCCTTCATACTCCCACTGTCCGCTAACTTCATTATACCTGTCAGACGTTTTAGCACAAAGATAAATATGAGCAGAAATGAGCCAACAGATCTTTGACAACATATAATAGACATTATGAGCTGGTAATTTAGTAGCAGAATCTAGTTTAATCGTAGCTAATCGCCCTTTTGCTGTTTATGGAGAAATGCAGACTAGTTTGACCATGCCGATTTTGCCCTCTGGGGACATTGAGACATTACACACAAGCTGTGGTTCTTGGAAAAGAGTTTTAGATAGATGCATTGACAAGTGGACAAAGGAAGTAGAAAGTGAGACCATTGTCTAGACAATAGCCATGCATCAAGTGTTGTCTATACTATCCAGAGAGCCAATTGCCAGTACTAGTATCCATGTATTTTAATCTTTTATCTTGTAATTCTCAAATAAATATTAAAGTCTGAAAGTGAAACGTCTAATAATCAACTGATGTAAACCCCATGATTTTGACTGGTTGGCTTAAAACTATTTTATTGTAAAGTATCCTGAAGGGCCTTTTGTGCAAGCTTGTCTTCCCATGGTTATGATAGAAATTACAGATAAAGACTGTATGCATATCACTGAATCAGATGGGAGGAAAAACTAAGAAGAAAAATGTTTTTACAACGAGTTAGAAAGGAAGGTATTGTGAACAAGAGCAAAAACCACCCAGCCAGCACCGCAGTAGCAGATGACATTGATTTTGGAGGAGGAATTGCATTTAGCTAATCGGATTAGAGCCATGCTGCCCTCCCCATTTCCCCTTTGTTTTGTGGTTGCTCTCTATCTATTTATCTAAAAAGGGACTCCCAGGCTCCTACTGCGGGGGTCTCCCAAGATCTGCGATTTGCCACCCTGAACAGGTTGTGGTGGTGTGGGGGGGGGGGCCTCTGCTTATTCCAGATCAGCTATACAGCACAGCCATGGAGACAACTGAGGGTCTAGATTATGTATAGATAGTTTTGGAAATGTGATCGCAGGTCTTGTTTGACTGCAGGAAAAAGAGATTTTATTTTTTTAAGATTTTTGTTTGTGAGATACTTTCATTTTTCAATAATACTGTGGGAAGTTGAACTACAGAAACTTTCCATAGTAAAGTTTTGCAATGTCATCTTGTTCATGATAGTTTTGCCCCCCCCTCCTTCCAAAGCATTTTGTATGATCCGGCCATGCTGTGCCCAGTTAATACCATGTTATCTGTCACATTAGAAAAGCCCACCATGTTTTTGTACATTACCATAACATTTTCCCATACCCCACTGAGGCCCGGCCGAGTCATGGAGTAGAATGAAATTAGATTAGATCAGCGCTGATGTCCTAGCCACCCAAGGCAGTTTCTATATATTGTAGCAAGGCTAAGCGCTCTTTTAAAAACCACAGAGACATATACTACCTCTGTCTAATGGTAACTGGATCTGTTACAGAGCCCTATTTAAGGCCAACATACATCATCTTAATGTACAGACTGCATCCTGAATCTATGACGTTATGTTCTGTACCGCTCTCCCGCATAATTTCCATAGAGATGCATGCTAAATTTTAATTGCTAAAAAATGCTAAATGTCAAGTTAAGCTCAAACTAATGGGGTAGAAGGTCTTGCTGTGTGATCATTGGGAAGGAGGGAGGAAGAGAGAAAGAGACTGACTACTGGCGCATTTAGAACAGGCTGTGCACTCTGAAAACAGCTATGGATTACCAATCGCTGCTTCCCACTACAGAAGATTAATGAGCACCCATGTAGCAGGCTAATTTAGAACAATAACGCCTAATTAATTACAAATAATCGGCTTCTTTCTCTCCCTTTCCTTTATTCCACTCTCAATGACTCCCTCTCGTCCTCTTCCTCCTCTTGCAATTTCTTATTTTTTTTCTTTTGATTTCTGACTTTCACATTCTCTCTCTCTCTCTCTCTCTCTCTCTCTCTCTCTCTCTCTCTCTCTCCCTCCCCTGTCTAAACAGCCTCAGGTGAAAAAGCAGCAAAGTGGGTCTAGTCTCTCCCCCCCAATCCACCACCAACCCATCTTTGACTTTCTGTCCTCCAAGCCCAGTGATTAATGCAGGGTCTTAAATTAGGCGTGGGAGGATTTGCCGATGCTGGACACGCACTCAGCACAGCTAGCAGACACACACTAATAGTATCTACTACTAATCTATGACTGCTTACATGGATGGGCTCTTCCTCAAATGCCACTGCAGACCAATGTCGTTATAGACTAGCAGTCTAGTCTACCCATATCAGATGTAAGAAGACTGATAGAGGTTAATAGGCCATGGGCAGCGGTGCATGAGAGAGAGGAAAAGTTTTAAATATGGCACAGAAAGCCACAAATGGTCCCAGTGGTTAGATGCAGTAACAAGCTAACAACTAAAGAGCCTTTTGAGAATATCTAGCTTTTATAATGTGATGTGTTTAGATGAAACAGGATGTTGGGGCATGATGTGACACACGGAGAGATAATAAGTAAATAAAAAGATAAGTAAAAGGCTGAAAGTGTAAACCAATGGATATCAGCTAGAGAGAGGGAGGTTTATTTGATGAGATGAGATGGGAAAATATTTGAGGGCATTTGTTGGACTTTTTATGTAAAACTACTGGTACATCATAGTAACTGCTGAAAGTGTATTGTTTTAATAGGTTTATGACATGTATCATTAACTAACGCGGTGGCGGATTTTTCATTTTACTGTCATGTTTAGATGTCCTATCAGTACATTATTTCATGATGCCTTTTCTGCATTCTCAAACAAAAGCATAGTATTACAGAAATCATTCTGGCATCCATCACAGTTCACAGACCTACTTCCTGGTTCCACTTGAACCTACTGTGCTAATCGTTATTGTGTGTTGTGTGCACTCACTTTAAGTTTTAACTCCAAATAAAGTAGTATAAATAGTGTGGAAGCTGTCTTGTTTACAACTTGTTTGATCGTCTTACTACTCGTTTCTTGCCTCGTCGGACTTCATTGTAGCAATGTCACTTTGTTGTCAGGTCTTTAACAATTACTTTGAAAAGTAAAATGGCATCACAATTTACTGAAATGATGACCAAAACTACAAAAGTAAAACCCAAGTTGTAATACAGCTGAATTATCTTTTGATTAAAGAAAAGACCAATTGGGTAGATTGGTGCCAAGACCGGAAGTGTTTCATACAATTGACCATATACCCGTATGTGTTTGCAGGTCACCTTTGAGCAGCACAAAGAGAATCTGTCCCGTATGTTCCGTCAGTACCAGCGTCAGGAGTCTGCAGGCTCTGTGAACACAATCCGAACCATCTCTGGCGTCAGCCAAAGCTCGGAAACCATGGAATCTCTTAACGGGCCGCCTGCAGAGGAGACGGCCCCTTCCACCGTCATTGAGCTCACAGTGGACAAGCTATCCCAGAAGTCCCCTGACTCGGCATCTAGTTCCACCGTCACGTCCAGCACACCGGAGGCTGCTGATGGAAGGGGACATGCATCCATCACCATCTCCAACATCCTGGCCAGCGCAGAAGAAGAAGAAGAAGAGCAGAAGTTGGTTCAGGAGTCTTCCAAGGAGGCCTCCAGGGATGATGAAAAAGAGACTGAAGCTACTGTGACCCAAAAAACCGATAAAGAGAAACAGAGTGAACAGACCTCCACTGACGAGAACACTGATGATCTACAAATGTCACTTGGCGACCAGCCTGAAACGGGTGACACAAAAGCAGTGGAAGAGATTAGAGACTCTGCTACAACATCTGTAAGAGATGATGAAAAATCTGGACCTATCAAAGTTGAATCATCAAGCTCCGTTCCAGAAGCAGATACGGAACTGGCGATGGCTTCAAAACAAGATGGCAAGACTGACCAAACATCTCCCGAGGCTGCGGCCTTCTTGGAGAACAGTGTTCTGGGGGGAGACTCCGTCTTCAACGAGGACCTGGTTGACATGTCCTCTGTCAGTGACCAGATCCACCCAAGTGACGCTGATGATAGCCAAGAGGAGTCCTCTTATGCATCAGCTACTGCCGGAGAGGAAGTGGAGGAAGGCGGAAAAAAGGAGGCAGATGCACATGAAGATGGTGAAGGCAAGAAAGACGATCAGGAAGGTCATGAGATGAAGACAGACGAAGAAAAGGATGAGAAGCAGGAGGTTGGGATACAAGAAAAAACTGAAGACAGTGAAACTGAAGAGAAAGGGGTGTCTGGTTTGGAGAGCCAGGCTCCTCCAGCTGAAACACCTGAACAAAGTGTGGCAGAACCGCCCATAGAAAAAGTTGAAGATGAGCACTCTTCATCCCTAACTAAAACTGCTACTGCAGACCAGCAGCACTGCAACACCACACCGCCCTCTGCAGCCCAGGAGGTTGCGGCAGCATCGGACGCCACCTCACCTAGCCAGCCATTAGAGACCCTGGCTGGTCCCACAGCCGCCTCCAGCTCTGACACCCAGAAGAGAGCAGACTCTGTCAGCAAGACCAAAGAGATCAAAATTGCCCGACTGGATGTGTCCAATGTGGCCTTAGACACAGAGAGACTTGAGTTAAAGGAGGCCTCTACAACAGTATGCATTGTTTATCTGTTTTCTCTACTTTAGATTTTTCACTAAATGTCGTTGTATAGCTTTGATCATTTTCGGTTTCAGTTCTAAACCTATATGTTAACGCTGTCTCGCTGTAGGAAATGAGCCAGCCGGCGGCAGCAGCCGCAGGAGGGGCTTCAGGTCAGCAGCGAGAGGGCAGCACTTCGGCCCCTCGTTCCACAATGTTTCGTATCCCAGAGTTCCGCTGGTCCCACATGCACCAACGCCTCCTCGCTGACCTGCTCTTCTCTATTGAGACAGATGTCCAGATGTGGAGGAGGTAGGGTAACAATCCGCTGACTCTGACTTTACTAATGTTTTAGCTGACAATTATTTTGTTAATTGATTACTGGAATAGAGATTTATTGGCTTGTTGTGCCTCTGAGGAGGAGACAGAAGATTTAAGCCTTCTCCTAATCAAGTGGTGCCTGAAAGAGTCCTTCACACGTCTTTTGTTTTGTTACTGGAAAGATTTCACTACTGATTTTTGCTTGTAAATGCAATGTGAAGTACGTCCCATTATAAACTTTATTATTTGCCATGCTTCAAAGTGAGGGATTTTTTTTCTTTGCACATTTACGGATTTAAAGGCTAAAATGGTTATCGGAATAGAAATAGGAATCCGAAATATTTATAGTAGCCACAATCTTTGCACGAAGCAGTACTTCAGATTACATTAAACTAAGAATTGAGTCCCTGGGGAAGCTTTGGAATTCATTCCCTATTGAGGACACTTGATGAGATGTAGACCAAAGCACAGGAAATGTTTTTGCAAAGATAGGATACGTAGGATATTTTTATCCTTAAATATTAGCAGTTACCAACAACTAAGAACATTCTGATCTGTAGGCAAGCCACTGCTATTCAGAGACAAATAAAATAACTTGACAAAAAAACACGCTCTCAATTTAAGTCAAAATACCACACTGCTATCAATTCTGCTCGTTGTATTTTACTTTGTGTTATGTTAACAAAGCGTCCTTTTTGTCCTCTGCCTCTCAGTCACTCCACAAAGACAATTTTGGACTTTGTGAACAGCAGTGAGAACGTCGTGTTTGTCCACAACAGTATTCACCTCATCTCCCAGGTGGTGGACAACCTCATCATGGCTTGTGGAGGCATTTTACCTCTGCTCTCTGCTGCCACCTCTTCCTCTGTAAGTCTTCTGGTGTGTGTGTGTGTGTGTGTGTGTGTGTGTGTGGCGGTGGGTGGGTGGGTCGGGGTGTGTCTGGGGGTGATGGGTGTGTGCACTTAACTGTTGCTGTATATATAGTTACTGGCTCCAATCGTAAGAAGTTATCCATCCAAATTGACCTTTCCCAATCGCATTAGACCACAGTTAGCTGCCTCCTAACATTGTTAGTTTGTTTTTGTGTTGTCTGATCTCAGTGACTGCCGCTCTCTTACATGATTTTTTTCCTCTGTAAATGACAGGTTGAAGTTCAATTCCATTTTAATTCAATTTCATTCAGTTGTGTTTGGTCTGTAACCAAATTTAAAACTGGATGTAACAAATTCCAGTTTTAAATGTTCTCCTGTCAGGATGTGCGATCAGTATAGCTGCCACATAGTATGCTCCTTACATACACTGCATTTATAGCAGTATTATTTTATATATTTATTTTCCTACCCTTAATTGCTTCATTTGTAGCTCTGTTCCAATGTTTTGAGTCTTGTATAATGTCGATGTTTTTGAGAATTTCCTTTTTATATGGCAAGTCATTTTGTAGGTAACTGTTAAATTATTTTAAATGTAACGTCACTTTTTCAGTAAGTGAATCTTGAATTAATTTTTTTTTTTTATTACAGGTCAAGAATTACCTGTTAAGTTTTCTTACAAGCAAAACTCTCTCTCTACATTTGAGATAAAGATACCGTTTTTTTCTTTGTTTTATGTATTTTTTATTATTCATACAAAGCAACATAGTGACTAGACTTAGTACTATATAGTTGTCTTTTAAAATCAACCTGCACTTAATCTATACTGTACTGAATACAATTAATTTACAAAAATAAGAGGATGTTTTTTGTTTTTTACTTCTACTCTTACTCATCTATTAATTACTTTGTGAATTTCCCTCTCTCTACTACCAGCATGAACTGGAGAACATTGAATCATCCCAAGGCTTGGCGGTGGAGGCTTCAGTCACCTTCTTACAGCGCCTCATCAACCTCGTGGATGTCCTCATCTTTGCCAGCTCGCTCAACTTCACTGAGATAGAAGCTGAGAAAAACATGTCGTCAGGAGGCATCCTGCGGCAGTGCCTTCGCCTCGGTACTTACACTGATGTTTTTGTTTTGTTCCTTTTGCCCATCACTTGCTGTCTCTTTTATTTTAAAGAGGTGATAGAATGCAAAACCGATTTTACCTTGTCATAGTTGAATAACGACAGTTTGGTGGGTAAATAGTGGTGGGTACATACATGGAACCTCAAAATCCCATTGAAACCTCTTTCCTCTGCAAATCTCTCAATTTGAAACTGCCTCTGAAAACGGGCAAATCTCAACGAAGCTCACAGTTGACGTCAACTATGTGGCTGTACCTTATTTGGCTCTGGTCTCTGTCTTTGTCACGCCCCAACATTTACAAAGGCTTCACCACTGATCTGAGATCAGGTAGTCTTCTGAATAGGTCGCGCAGATCTCAGAAATTGTATCAGAAATTGTTCATCTGCTATTTTATTACTAAATTCACTTCTGAGACTTTTTTTATGTGAGAAATCCACTATGTAGAGGTCAAATATAGGCCGTTTTACGAAAATTGATGGCTAATTGCAAATTTTGTCCGACTGTGTGTCGGAATATCGCGGCCGGTGCTGCCTGTGTTGCTGCCTCACCGCCCGGCCTGTCCTCCTTCACAGACCCCGGCCCGCTTTGAGGTAGATGGAGCTCCGTCACGGCCGGCAGCCCACGGTGCTCCATACCCGCGCAAAGTCACAGTTTCTGGGTTACTGGACTACCAAACGCTGCTGCCCTGACAGAGCTCCAGGGCCTGCAGCTTGCTCTCTGTGTGTTGTTATTTAAACAAACGATCGGGGAAATAAACTCCTGAAGTCCGTGAGTGAGCTAGTCCTAACGAGACCAAATCGGACAAAAGTGTTAGCTAAGCTTTGTAAGACCTTAAGGTAGCTGTGATATACATGCCGTGACAAAATTCAAACTGTAAATATACTATAGTTATGCCGGCAGCTGGCAGCCGGCCCCCGAGCCCCGGTAGTCCAGTAACCCAGATACGGTGTCTTTGCCCTGGGTATGGAGCCCAGCAGGCTGCCGCTTTCTCTTCAGACTGTGAAGTCCGACACGTCTTACCAAATTTGCAATTAGCCATGAAGTTTTGTAAAACGGCCCATATTTGAGCTTTATATAGTTGATTTCTCGCATAAAAAAGTCAATTTAATAATGAAATAGCAGACAAACAATGTATAACGTTGCAGTGTCTGAAATATGAGACCTGCTGTCTCGTCTCCAATGTATGTGTATAGTTACACTATGTGTGTTTTGCTCAACCAATCAGCGCGCAGCTCATCTAAATATTAATAAGCATACCATATTTGGAAGAAAAGCTCTTGTTCCAAATAGGGCCATATTCAAAGGGTAGTTAAGGGCCCATAGAATAGCACTTGGGCCATTTTCAGCCCAACCAATGTTACATACCCTATTAGGAACAGTGTGAAATACCCTATATAATCATTCTATCACCCCTTTAAAGTGCTCATTATGTTTTGGGGCTTTTTCCTTTTCCTTTGTTGTGTTATATATCTTTTTGTGCATGTTATAGGTTTACAAAGTGAAAAAGCCCAAAGTCCACCCCAAAGGGACTTACCATCTCCAACAGAAAACACTGTTCACAAGCTGCTCCAAACAGCTCTATTGTAGTCCAGCCTTTACTTCCGTGACAAACGTGCGTCACTTTTTAACACACGTTATAATGCTCGCCTAGCTGCTAGCGTGGCACTCCCTCATGCTCTGCTTCTGACTAGGTAGTAGTGCTTACCTAGGTACTGCGCATGTGCGACTCCCAACAAAGATGGAACAGAAGTGAGATGTCTCAGTCTGTAGCTAAAACAGAGAGCTCAACACACAGGGTGAAAAGAGGAGCTGCAGCAATGTGCAGTACAACAAAAATATGGTATTTGTATTTGAAAATTAAGCCATGTAAACCTATTCTGGTACAACCTCTAAATACAATTATGAACCTGAAAATGAGCATAATATGAGCACTTTAATAGACTCATTATTCCCTAACCCAATCATTTGATTTTTAACCTTTTGTCTGTCTACTTTTTTATTTTGTGGATCCCGCTATTTCTTTGTTTAGCTGTCTTTCTACAAACCCCAATTCCAATGAAGTTGGTATACGTAAATAAAAACAGAATACAATGATTTGCAAATCCTTTTCAACCTATATTCAATTGAATCTCGCCCCATCCTTGCTTGTGACCGACTGAGCCTTTTGGGGATGCTCCTTTTATGCTCAATTATGACCAATTAACCTGTTCACCTGTGGAATGTTGCAAACAGGTGTTTTTTTTTGAGCATTCCTCAACTTTCCCAGTCTTTTGTTGCCCCTGTCCCAGCTTTTTTTTTAACATGTTGCAGGCATCAAATTCAAAATGAGTGAATATTTGCACAAAAAACAATAACGTTTATTAGTTTGAACATTAAATAGCTTGTCTTTGTAGTATATTCAATTGAATATAGGTTGAAAAGGATTTGCAAATCATTGTATTCTGTTTTTATTTGTTTATTTGTATATAGTGTTTTACACAACGTCCCAACTACATTGGAATTGGGGTTTGTACTAAATCTGCATCCCCTCTTTAAATTTCCGTCTTTTATCTCCTCCTTTTACCAAGCCCTCTGTCCTCCCCTGTTCATCGATCCACCTCATATCAGCCGGCAGTAGCCCCTCGTATTAGCCTCAGTCATGGCTCCCTGTAGCCTTTTTGACCCTCCCTTCTCCCTCTCCGTCTTCCTCTCCATCTCCAGCCGCTGCTCTCGTTCCCTCGCCTCTTTCACTCTGCTCGTATCAGCACTCTCTTATCTTGTTATTATAACCCCACTGCATGGCAACACTCTAAAATGGCTGCTATCATGATATAGTGAATTCTACATAATGGCCTTGGCTGTACTGTACTGCAGTGTTGCCCGAGGCCTTTTTCTGCCTTCTGTTCCCGGCTATTACGGTTTCCTCTGACAGCATCAGAAGCCGAGCCACACTCTAGCTGAATAAAAGATATTGAAATTCTTCCATTATTCATTTTATTGTGGTGCACATTTTCATCTTACACACACACACACACACACACACACACACACACACACACACACACACACACACACACACACATGCTTTCTACACTGATTTAAATAAATAAAATTATTTAAATTTCTTCATGCTTTGCTCCATATATGTAATGATGCATGTCCAGGTATCAGTTTTGGCTTTTAGATGCTCACAAAATGGCTTTCAAAATGCATACTTGTTATACAAAGAGCCCTTCTCCTCTCAGACATTGTCCAACTATCGGTGCTGCAGTTGGGGTTTTGCTGGAAAATGATGCAAGCGTACTACAGGTCCAGTTTTAGAAAAGCAGCCGTTATGAAATGAATATTTGATGAGGTATGCGTTCCCCATTGCTGGCACCTAATCTGATTTGGGAAGACTGTAACAAGGTTTTAGCATCTCCACCACTCCCTCCCCCTCTCTTTTTATAAATGGTCGTATGAAACAGTAGTCCTAATGGAAAAAGCGAGCCCATTTCCAGACGGAATAATTCCCTCCTTCGTAATCTCAATGTCTCAGAATTAACATTTGTCAGTTGTCAAGTACAGAGCGGTGGGGGTTGGGAGGGGCTCCAACAGACGAGCGGTACATTAGATTACAAATGGTAAGCGTGCCAGTTTTGTACCCACATAAAGTTGTCAGACCAGAAGATTTTTTTTTTTGCGCGACAAAGGACGTATCTTTGCTGCCTACTCAGCACGTGCACAACCTAGCAGTGTCATTTGTTATGGGAGCTGCACACAGTGGATGTGATTCAAGAGCACACCCTTGCACTGTGACCCTGGGAGGAGAGGTGGAGCAGGGAAGAGTGAACGATGCTGCCAGAGTTGGCCAGAGCACTGACCTTGTCATGGCCCCACTTTTTCTCCTCTGTTTTTGTCTCTCTCAGCAGCTCCCGTTTTTTTTTTTTTTCAGTTCATAAGCAGAGATTTTTCTTATTTTTTTGTGCATTTGCTTTGGGTGCCATCTCTTTTCAGACTTCAGCATAATGTTTCTACATGTTCCTTTTGAAAATTACTTTATTATGATGATGTCCATAATATTTTTGTTTCTCCATCCCTCCCCAGTGTGTGCTATGGCAGTGAGAAACTGTCTGGAGTGTCAACAAGCCCAAGTTAAGCATGGCGCAGAAGCCTCAGCCCGCGGCACAGCCATGCCCAGCACTGGGCTTGGAGGAGCCATGTCTGCAGCCGCGCAGGCAAGTAATCCAAATCATCTCCTCACTGCTGGTATCATTCCCCACTTTTGTTTCAAGCCCTTATAATCCTGAACTTGACTCCTCAGTTGTCTTTTCTTGTGTGTGAGTTTTAAATTCATTCTGTGTGTAAAGCAAGGAACCGTTGCATAAAGCAAGGAACCTTGCATATTTTCAACACGTCCTCTGCTGTTTTAAATTTTGTAAAATCATTTCACTTAAAATACAAAAAAAACCACATTATGAATCCACTCTCATACTGACGTTTTTTTCCCCTCTTGAAAATAACTACATTTTCCTTTTGCCCTTTTCCTATAGTCAATAGTAAACCAGGAGCTTTGCCCTTTGCCTCGCTCACCAACAACAACCTAGTGCTATTGCATTAGCTCATGTCTTATTATATTACCACACTGGTTGCTGTATTTGACACTAGACAAGGCCTTTTGTCATTGGCCCTTTGATTTGATACAGTGACTTCCAGTAAAGTCATGTTGTTCTTCCCTGAACCGGGTGTTAAAGCTCATTTATAATGCAGTGGCTCTATAGAAAAGCCATTATGTTAAGGACATGATCCCAGGAGGGATAGCTTCTCTAAGCTGTGAAACCTTACCCTACTCCATAAGGTGCACATGGATTAATAAACATCCTGATTGGTGTAAAAGTGCATGTGCTGCTTGCGTTCCACTTGGGAGAGAATTATGTGAACGATTTCATGTGGTAATGATTAGATTTTCATGCATGCAGAGTCCTGTTGATGCAGTGACAGGCGGGATGTCTCCAGTCAGAGACCTGGACCGGCTTCTTCAGGACATGGACATTAACCGCCTCAGGGCTGTTGTCTTCAGAGATATCGTGAGTTGTATAGAAAACACATTTGTGCAACGTACAGGCCCACCGCGTGCATAACGGCGGCATTTAAAATGGCTATCACTGCTTTGAAGACACAGATCGTTTAGTGTATTTTGTTTGTTTCAGGAGGACAGTAAGCAGGCTCAGTTTCTGGCGCTTGCTGTTGTCTACTTCATCTCAGTCCTCATGGTGTCTAAGTACCGCGACATCCTGGAGCCCCACAATGACAAGAAACACCCTCAAAGATCCCAGTCTGCCAGAGGCACAGGTATACAGCAGCTCCAAAGACAAAAAAAACATCTGAAATATGTATCTGCAACGGAAGATAATACTGTAATCTGTAATGCTTTCTCTGCTTTTGACCCCTAAATACAAAGCTTTATGTACAGGACTTAACGAACCCTTTTTAAATTCTGAATGTGAATAATTGTGAGAGGCTATTGAATCTATACAGTATTGCACTACTCAGTTTTTAACTATAGAATAAGGGAAAAAAGCAGAGAATTGGCCAAAGAATAAGAAAAAAGGCAAATATTTGAGAAAAGGTTTTTGTGGGTGTGAGAATTTTTCATCCTGTGACCCATTGTGGGTGTCCCAACTTCAAGGTTGGGAACCACAGTAAATAATCTCTTATATGGCGTGGCTTTATTGCTCACATTTCTTCTTTGTAACTTGTCTTCTTAGACAGTGGTGCCATTTCTGGTGGACTAGAAGTGGAGAATGGGGTTTCTCTCCGGCGGTATGACTCTGGCATCGGTGACGACCACACCTCAACCGCCGCAAGCGAGCCAGACCTGTCATCCTCTAGCGTGACTCACGGTCCAGATGCCGTCTCGGAGGCCCTGTCTACACTGTCTTCTGAGGTCAGACCTTCTCTGCCCGCCGATTCAAAGGGCAAGAATGTGAAGGACATTCTGCGCAGCCTTGTGAGCGCTCCAGCTGATGATATCATGGTGGACCCAAGTCTGCTGCCACCGTCCTTTCTAGGGAGTGTGGGCGACGCGGCCAGACAATCATCCCTGCAGTTCCGCTCCTTTGATAGGTGAGGGCTCAGGTTAAAAAAAAATGGCTCGAAATACACATATACCACCATGCTATTTATCGAAAATCATATTTTTCTGCTCTGCACAGTGGTGATTGTGGGAAAACATCTGTTGTAAAAGTCCTCCGGTGCAGACCTGACAGCTTCATCAGTTTCTCAAGAGCCCATATGGTGCAAATACACTTGTGATTATCAAGCGTCACAGCTGACAGTTTCATACCATTTATCCCAACATACCTGCAGGGGACTTTTGAAAGTCAGACCTTGAAGACGTCTCAGCTTGGTATTCCTCAGAGGAGGTGGATCTCGGAAAAACACTCTGTAACAGAAACCCTTTTGAACCAGGGGGAATCTCAGTCTCCAATTCTTTCCCCCTTACTCCCATTGTTCTGTCTTTGAGCTGTCGACGTTAGTCCTCATCCCAAGCAAACCTCTTTACAAAGAACCTGTCTTAAGGAAAACAGGAGTCAGGTCTGGGATGAAAAGGCGAAGCTGGCAGGAAGCTGTTTCTTTTCACTGTGTCACTGATATTTAACGGTTTTCTTTTTCATCTCTCCTGCTGCTCGTCTCTCCCTGTCTAACATTTGAAGCGGTATCCCCCTTTTCCTGGCATAAAAGCTGTATAATTTGCTTTACCCCTGGAGGTGCAGGGGTAAACAGTCAGGAGTAAGGCTTCAAAAGCAGAGCCTAGTACTGAAGCCACAGACAGGCCCAGGTGAGAGAGGATGGTCACCGGTCTGGTTTGCATTTGGAGCGTTGATTCTGAGACAGACGTTCACAAACTGCAGATGGGGGCGGGGGAATGGAGCGAGAAGGGGGAGAAAGAAGTCTCAGTGGGGGTGATGTCAAGTCAAAGTTTTCATGTACTGTGGAAAACATTTCTCCGTTTCTGTTCCTCTCGCTCTCACAAACGCACAGTCTGCCTACCCCCAACTGTGGGAATTCCAGGGCATCTCTGTGATCGCGTGTCTTTATCTGAGGAATGCTTTGTCAGGTCTCAGGGCGCTCCTCATATCAGGGGGATTAGACTGGCTCCTGTCCGCTGCGCACACTCAGTAGGAAGAGTGGACGTCAGGAGAGCTGGAGAACATAGACTAACAGCTCGCTCGTTGCCTATGGGAGCCTCTTCATGCAAGGTATACAGCCCAGGCACAGACAGCAAACTTCACCCCAGCTCCCTTTTTAAGAGGAAATAAAAGCCTCTCTGAGCGTGTGCACACATGAACACATTGTGGGGCTGTAACTAATACTTATTTTATCAGTTAAAGCATAAGGCTGGCGATATTGTTAACACATCTAATGGAAAAACACCAAAACCAACAGTAAATTTTTTTTTTTTTTTTTAAATCATTTCCAACTTCCCAACCCTGTCTGGCTCTCAGCCCCAAGCTCATTGGTTCCTACAGAGACTTACTTGACGTAAATATAATGTACTATAATAATGCGTTATATATATATATATATATATATATATATATATATATATATATATATATATATATATATATATATATATATATATATATATATATATATATATATATAGTAAATTCATTGTTTGTTTTGGTCTTTTTGTGGAATGTTGATGACAAAATATAGAATATCACCTGCCTTATCCTTTAATCTAGCTTTTTTTCATTTGGTTGTTGAGTCTATAAAATGTCAAAATTACTATGACAGTTTCTAGTTTGCCTTTCTTCTACCCAGATTCCTGATGTTCCCCCAGTCTCAGACCTCACTGCCGAGGTGCCAAATTGTTTTGATGTCTCTTGGTCAAAACGACTCTACTATCCCTATCATTCACTGGCTTTGCATCGTGCATATATTTATTCCCTTATCTCCTGAGGTTACCACTCTTTATCAGCCCGCTGTCTCTAGTCCTTGCCCTTACCAGTTCTACCTACCACGCATGTAGACATGTTCTGTGTTTATTATCTTGCTGTAATGACTCTATCACCGCTCTGCATCTCCCACTAACCAGTAAACCTCCCAGTGCAGTACACCAGTACAAGCCAGAGCTGATATTCCGCACTGACATCTCCTGCCAGAACATGGCAACTTTCTCCTTACCCAGAGGGCTGGATTTACGAGACCAATGTATGAACGAAGCTGGGATCTCCCAGATAAAAACCGGGGGGTGTTGGTCAAGGGGTGAAGTATCCCTACTGATTTATTTACAAGTGGAGACCTGCTGTATTTCTCCCATCCATTTCTCAGCCATGCCCCTGTTATGACAGTCAGTCTGCAAATATTTGCTGACACTAACCAGAACTAAACAGTGTCATTGTACAAGCTGATGATTTAGACCGCATGGTTCTGCAGAATATGTGAGTGTTAGACATTGGGATATACATGGTGCAGTTGTTTGCATTCCTGGCAGCAGACTCCGCATGCATGTGAGAGTTGATGTACAGATGAGTTGTGTTGATGCTAAAGTGTTGTAAATGTACTGCTTAGGGAGACGGACACAAACACAACTGAAAGAGGACAGATTTTTGCTCCCTTTTCAATTTCTAAATCACACTTCAAAAAAGTGAGATTCTGCGAAGGAAGTGTTCAGCCCGGGGGTTTCATAGTTCAAGTTCCAAAAACCTCCTGTGATACACCTGAAACGAGTTTACTAGTGATCCTGCATCAAAGTAATCCACTCTTCTGTAACCTGGTGTTGTTGGCTGTAAACAAATACGCATTTTTATGTGTTGTTAAGATTGTTACAACAGCAGACTTTATAGGTTTTCTTAAAGTTACTTCATTACTTTTAGTTTTTGAGACTCATGTTAAAGCCTAATCAATATGTTATTTTTGTGGCTGATACTGTTTAACATATCAATATTTGAGAAGAACGGGAAAAAAATTCAATAGCTACAGTATACATCAGCCAATTAGGCATGGGCCGGTATAAGATTCTGACAGTATGATAACCTTCAGCATAAATATCACGGTTTCGCGGTATTGCAATTACAGCTTTATAATGTGATATTTTTTTTAAAATGTCTGGGTAAAAAAAACATGTCTTTTTCATGGAACACAATTTAAACACCCTGCACACTGGCAGGGAGAGGGATTTCTAAACTGCACTTTCTCTCCTAGACCACTCATACCTTAGGAGTGGTATGACAGAAAATGTCAGTGGGAAACCTTCACTTTTTCAAACCGTGGTATACCTTGGAAACGGTAACCGACCCATGCCTACAGCCAATATGTATTTATGCAAACACTTTTTATGCAAACCACATTTTTGGCCATAATCCCTCAAAAATTATTAAAACGTTGTGAAAAAGATATCTGCCCGAGCAGAAAACTTCAAAGTACAACAACAAAGATTACCATGATGGTACATTTTAAGATAAGTCCCTTTTTCAACTGTAAATCTCACTGGAGGCCTAATAAATAATCAAACTACAAATTAAACCATATACAGCACAAGTATTTTAAACTTGAATGAAGACAAATAAGGCTTAAAGCACATTTAAAATGAAATGCTCTTTCACATATACTGTACAGTATTGTATTATTGTGGTATTAGTACCCTGCATATCTTTTTTTTTTTTAAAGTGATTTATACACCAACAACGCTAGACATAAACACACAGAATTTGCATAATACGATACCTCCCAAGATGCCTCTCTAGGTTACAAGATAAGGGCTGCACTACAGTGCCTACAGTATTTGCATGTACAAATACACCTCCACATACATATAAGTATGTACATACATATCCACACAATGGATAAGGTGGTTAACAAAGTTAAACTTTCCACCACACAGTTTGTTCTGAATAAATAACATCCAACCAATGCGTTTCTGATGCAAACACCATGCATGCATACTTATGTCCAGTCCTTGTACTCACACACTAACAAACACACATTAAAAACATTGAGATTCTGCTATTTCTATACTTTGTAGGTCCCGGTTGCTCCAATCATTAATCACTGATGCCATCAAGTTAATGCCCCTCCCACACAAGCCATCATCATCCAATCGCAGCTTGAGATGCTGTGAACTTAATCAGAGTTGATTTGAAAGTAGTATGCACATGCAAATGTGTCAGTGTGTATGTCAACGAAGAACATTTTGAACATTGACATGCACAGGGTTGCATGAAACGAGGCTGAAAGGGCAGGTCAAAGCTCTGCTGGGGTGTATACTCCTCTCCCTCACATGAGTTGGCTCTGTTAACACTCTATAGAATGCACTTATTCATTGTAGGTTAAAGCCTTTAAATAATTCAGCCTTGACACACACACACACACACACACACACGCATGGCTCCTGTTGTGGGTTGAGTGGGGCCGCTGACGGCTGATTAATTGACTGGGGCGGCCCACTCATGATAAGTGTGGCTAATGACCTGCTGAATAATTCACTGGGCCTTTGCTGGGGAACAGATGGAAGGCCAAACGCATACACAGACATGTTCACTGGCACACTCGCACACACTTGTGCACTCATGCATTTATTTGTACTCTCATTATGCATATATTCAAATATTTTTGGACATATTCATGCCATTCACACACACTCCCAGCCTCCACACACCAGGGGGCCTCTGTCTCCCTCCCCTGCTGTTGACACCTGGGGTGCTTCACGTCAGCGCCGCCATTGTTCCCCTGATACCACTATGCAGCCCACTCACTATCAGAACAGGAGAAAAAAAAGTTACCAGAAACTTTTATCTCCATCCCTCGTGGCTATCAATACTAATTCCATTCTGTCCAATCACTACTTCAGTTTTTATGTAGCACTCTGTACCTTTTCAGTGTATGTTTGTATTTTAAACACAACTGTTGAGCCACTGGGATCTGTATGCAGCTCTATTATTCTTAAGTCATAGATCACTCGAAGCAAAGGTCAGCTGTCAGGGTTTAACATTCACAGTAACTTTTAATAGATCTGATCACCTGCCTTAAATCAACTGAGAACAGCCTTTGATACTGCAGCCAGTTATCTGTCTGCACCACAGGGAGCCAGACCCAACTATCCTCTTGTGTGTGTGCAATGAAAGCGTACATACACACTGACTCTGGGAACATGCAGGAATGCATGTTAGCCTCTTTTGTCTGTATACTGCCATTCTTTTCTTCCCATATTCAGATTTTTTGCATTTGATGTTTGCTTGCATATCTTGGTGAGCCTGCATTGGTTTGTGTTTCTGAGAGGGAGCAGTAGCCAGTGATTAGACCCTGCTTCCCCTGTGTCAGCACTGATAAGCAGGGCCAGGCTCTCTTTGATATGGCCAGGTGTCTGTCAGAGCCCTGGTCTAAACTGACAGCTTATCTGCATGCTGCTCTCCTCCCATCTGCTGTTCGCCGGATGGGAATTGAACTCCATTCAGTTGTACCACATTACTACGTAAAATGCTTCCTGTTACTTTACATAGGGCCTTTTTAAAGAAGTAGCATTATCATTGCATAGATAACTGTGTTTAGAAATGTAAGTTAGCTGTCAATGATCAGGCATTTGTGCTCAACAGATACAGAATGTAGAATTAAGTGATTATAATACTCGAGCATCGAAAGCTGGAATCAAAATTTCGTCCGATTCTCTGTATTTTCTTTCTTACTGACTTTAATCACATATTTTCTGTTCTAGATTGTGGAAATTAGGAAACTTGGCGAAGTTTGGACAGATTTCTTTTTTCAGGCCAAGATTTTGTACGGCTGCTTACATTAAGAACAGTAACAGTATACATTGATGCCTTTAAAAGTTTGGCATATTTTGTTAAAGGAAAAAAATAGTTTTGTTAAAGAATATTCCTTAGAGGAAGGTGTGGTTTTTGGTATGCATACCATAACCCAGGTATCATGTTGGCTCTGATAGGGAAAATTGTCAAACAATAACATCCCTACTACGTGCTTTAGAAGGATTGCTTTCAGCTGCAAACTGTAACTGCACTACATGCTTGATGTTTTAAGACTGTGTCAACAAGCAAAATGAAATGCATTTTTTTTTTATATTGCGTACAGTATGGCCAAGTAGAAAAGTGTTCTAGAGTGCTGCAGGTAAATGCTTGGTTAGTAAAGGGATGAATGGGACCATTTTAAAATACTTTGTGCCAGTAAAAGGGCCCTGTAATTACTCTTCCAGTTTAATGGATTGATGACTTAGTTGGTGTTGTTCCAGCCATATTGCATACATTAAAGTCTTGTGAGGCTTGCTGTGAACTGGCACGGTCAGCAGTTTCTTGCAATAGATCTGTAAAGGTGACAATTAAATGTATTTTGTCTCGTCTCTCTACAGAAGTGTCGTCGTTGCACCCAAGAAAGCGGGCATGGCACCTTCTCCAGGCACTTCCAGTGCTGTCCCAGCAGCCACTGCTGCGTCTGTGTCTGGTGTGACACCTATCGAAAGCGTTGCCGTGGTATCTTCTGGTGACGCCTCCCAGAGCACCTCTGCAGACTTTGCAGCTAGTGAGTACACACGTGCACACACACACACACACACGCACGCACTAGAAGGGCAGTGTTTCTGTGAGGGCAGATAAGTCATAACCTGGATGAGCCAGCTTTGAAAAAGTCAATATTTATTCAGAGGTTTTGCTCCTCTGTGTGTCAGAATAATACTGCTGCGTTTGTACAATGTAATCCAGTTACCCAAGGCTGGAGAAGATGGCATGAAACAATAGTTGCACTAATTCAGTTGTAATTTTTGTAGTGGCTATTCTCACATTTTTATACAGTAAAATAAAAAATTTCAAAATGGCATGTAACATTCATAAAAAAAATAGATACATGTAAAATAATAATCACTGGTGTAAACATAAATGCCCCCAAATCAAGTAAAAAATATTTTTTAATAAGGTATACAGTAGTGATACAAGGATGAATTAAGGTGAATGAATAAAATAACATATTATAGTCATATATTTTATTTATATATATATAATTTATTTTATTTTTTATTGCAACTGTATGAGCACACTAACCTTTCTGCATGTGCGAGTGTGTATAAAGTGTAATGTTTTTTCACTGAGGAGTCTGTGTATGTTTAAGGAAGGAGGGAGTGACATGAGAATGGGGTTTATGTGTTTTAGGAGATTGTGCATTTACTGTAAAATCAAGCTGGAGAGTGTGTGTGTGTCTGTATGTGTTGCGTGTGCATGTGAACAATGATAAGTGTAAAAGCTGTATGCATAGAGTGCTTTGTGTCAGTGAGCAGTGTTGAGTAAATACACTTTTTGAGCATGTGTGTGTGTTTTAGTGGGGCAGTGGGAGGACTAATGGAGACGTTCATTTACTCCTCTTTGTTTGAAGGAGCTACTTCAGCTCGAGAGGGATACTCTCACCAGGCGGCCCACATGGCGCTGCTTAACACCTTATACACACACACACACACACACACACACACACACACACACACACACACACACACACACACACATTCTAGCCTACATTACATTGTCTGTCATTCCTTAAGAGTTATCCCTGCTTGGAGACTGTCCTGGCTGGAAAAACAAGCCTGCTGAAACACCAGAGGAATCCCCCTCCTCCATATTCAGCTGGGCATTAGCTTATTTATGAGCCACAGGGAAGTGAATTTACTGCCAGATCAATCAAACATGGACTTTGTACCTTGTGTGCCTCTGTCTCCAGAATGAAGTCGTAAAGCACCTTTTAGTATAATGTATTATGAAACCGTCACAAAAACAGCCCAGAGGGGTACATTGGTATGTAATGACTTAATGAGTGAAAACAATTTGAAAGAATACTAGGAATGTTTTTTAACGGCTCACATTCCAACACAGGTGTAACACTGAAAATATGACCCATTTATAAGAAATACCTAATATTGTGCGTGTGTTTGATATATGGCTGACATATTAAAAACACCAACCAGAAATGATCACACTGTTTAAAGTATGACTGCAGCTGACAGTGAAGCGTTAACCGCATTTCGGCGCACAATTTAGAGGTTTCCATCATGAAAACCTCTGAATTGTAAATTGATAAGGAAGACATATTGTGCTCGGTGTACATCATCCACTATCTAACCGTAAAATTATATTTGTACCCCCACTTGCCCTATTTGACCATAAATCCCCCTATTCTATACATTTGAATGGAAGCCATTGTATTATTTCACAAGATGCATGACGTTTCCTCACAGGTTTATGGTGCTACCCTGGTCGTATAATGTATGGCCGTCTGTCTGTGTGTCTGTCTGTGTGTGTGTGTGCGCGCACGTGTAGCGTTTTATTCTTGTCCAACATCCAGACTAATAACAGAGTTCTTTGGTTTCTCCCTGCAGCAGGCGGCCAGGTTCCAGCCAGCACTAGCCTGCCATCTGTCCCCCCACTCTCCCCTGTGACCCAGAACACAGCCCCCAATATGAGGTGATTCATCTTCTTTTCTCTCTCTTGCATACACACACACACACACACACACACACACACACACACACACACACACACACACACACACTCACACACTATCAGCTTTTTATGGACATAAGCATCAGTTATTAATGCATATCCACCTATTGTGTTGTCTTAATACTTTCTTTTTTTAATTTACATGATATTTTACTGATATGTTTTAATTTGGCATTACCTAGATTTATTTAGGAGTTTTCAAGAATTTCATCTTACTATGAACTGTTTTTGTGTTTGGATTCCATCGCTAGTATCTCAGAGCGTCTGGAGCATGCTCTGGAGAAGGCAGCTCCTCTGCTGAGAGAGATCTTTGTGGACTTTGCTCCCTTCCTCTCTCGGACCCTGCTGGGCAGCCATGGACAAGAGCTCCTTATTGAGGGCACAAGTAAGTACATCAGAGAGACTCATTACAGATACAGTTTTTTGAAAAAGGTCACAACATTTCTTTTTTTTTTTACTTTCACTTCAAGCATGGTGCGTCCTTTAAGTGTTGTCCTCATTTAAATGCAATAACAAATCCAGGCCGTTGTTAATCTAATAGTGTAATGAGTGTGCATTGAGTCAAGAGCTGGTAGTTGTGCTGAAGGTTTCTAGGGGGCCAGGTCATAGGCCAGGCCACTAATAGCAGTGTTTGGGATGTCTGCTGCCACCAAACAAAATGGAAAGTTGATTGATAGCTGCAGGGGGGCCTGAAGAAAAGGCAGGGGGGGGGGGGTGTGTGTGTGTGTGTGTGTGTGTGTGTGTGTGTGTGTGTGATGGTGCATGTGTCTCTGTGTCATATGAAGAGCAACTGAAAGACCAAAGGCTACTCTGCCTTCTTCCCGTCTGTGCAGCAGTCTTTGGACACTCTAGTGGCCCCCTGCCCTCTAAAAGCCCAGGGATCGCCATTAGGGATCAATGGGACATATGCTGGCCAAGTCAGGCCTGTAATACAAGGCCCAAATATGTATTAGTTTACAGTAACATCATGTCGGCTCATTAGGCCCATCAATACTATCTGCTGTCTTGCAGATGGCACAAGGTTAGGTAATCCGTGTCTATTTGTGTGTGCATAGTGCATGATTTTGTTTCCACAAGTACAGAGGATAACAATAAGTGTTCATTGTCAAATGTACATTACTTTCTGACTCCTTTTCTTTTGTATTTTTTCAGGCCTGGTGTGTATGAAGTCCAGCAGCTCGGTGGTTGAGCTTGTCATGCTTCTGTGTTCACAGGCAAGTCTGGCATCTATATCTTTTCTTACCCCTGTCCTCTGCTTTTCCACCGATCTGATATATCTGGCTCACTCAAGTGCAGTGAATCCACAGCCCAGAGTGGAGACAGTGAGCCATCCAACGCCTTATCTTCTTCTCCACACTACCTTGTCTACCTTGCCACATTCATCCCATCCCCGAGCGAGGTCAGGGAAACCGGAGAAAAGGCATCTCTGGCCGCAAATATTGGTTTTAGGGTCAAGGGTGGCCGACCTGTCCGCGTCATCTCTGACCTGAACGCCGGTCCTTGTGGCCGGGCCAAACTGATGAGGACGGATAATGTAGATTTGATGGTGCTTTGCATTGATTATCCCTCTCTTCTCTGTTGTCTTGTGGGTGTTTTGTTGCCAAGTTTATTTAGCTGCTGCCGGATTCATGAATACTAATTTAGGGATCATAAGCAGGCGTGGGCAGATCAATGATCAGTGATGTCAATAGATCACTCCAGGATGGCTGATTAGCATTAAGACACACAAAGCTACTGAAGGCTGTGCGGACCAAAACACAGTACACAGTGTACTTCACATTTATGTGTAAATGCATCTCATAAAACGGTGTATTTATTCAGTGTAGAAGCACTCATTTTTATAATGTAACGCACACAAACCGTTGCCCTCATATACACACATCCAGTGACAAGGACAACAGATAATAACTCCCCTCTGGCCCTGTTTGTTTGCATCTTTACCATTTAAAGCACCTCGTGAAAAAACAAAGATATCAAATAATAGAAAGCACATCTGATTAATGACACCTCTCTCACCACTGCGCTTGGCTTTTTTTTTTTTTTTATCAGCCTTATTTTCTAAAGAAATAGCACCTGCCATCTGGCTTTCTTTCCTCCACCTTCTCCTCCTTTTAACCCCTGCTCTTGTTTGGTTCCCATTATTCACTTTGCGTCTTCTCTAAAAAGGTAATACAGTCAGATTACACATCTGTTTGGATGTCAGGGGCCGTGCATAGATTTGTGCTAGTGGGACACATGGAGGGAATGCAAGCCCTCTAATGTCCAGAGACGAAGGAATAGCAGGAGTGAAAGCTAGATAGAAAACCAAAGAAGGAAGAATGACAGGCTCTAATGCACCTATTTGTCATATCTGTCAGGGTGTTGTTTAATGCTAATCTAATCAAAGGCAGAATCTTGGTGATTGCTCCGCTGCACAGCTCATGCCTCGCTTCCCCCCCTTTGGTCCCCAGCCCAAGCTATTTCTTCTTTTCTCTAAGCTCCAAGCTACCCCACCCATCTCCACAACGCGCGCGCGCGCTCACTCTCTCTCTCTCTCTCTCTCTCTCTCTCTCTCTCTCTCTCTCTCTCTCTCTCTCTCTCTCTCTCTCTGTGTGTGAGAGGAACAGGGATTGGCCAGCGAAGTGTTGATTGCTTCAATAAATCATCCAACCAAATTCTCTCACAGCTAATGCAAATGTAATTTTATTGTTGTGTAAGGGGGGGATAGGGGGGAGGAAGGTAGAGGCGATATGCTGCTTTCTACTGGGGAAAAGAGGACAACAGGGACAGACTTTCCTCTGGGCTAGATTACTATGTATAATTATTTGTGTTTGTTCTCCTTGTGGGGCATTGAGTGGGAGCCAGTGCCATGATTGATGACGTTATTTAGCAAAGTTTGTTGGGCCCTCTGGCACAGGAAGCGCTCAATCCTCTCACAGGAAGTGCCTCTGTTGCCATCTTGTGACTCCTTCCTGCCTTCACGCCAACCAGTGGAGGGAATAGATGGAGATGATTTTGATTGATTTTTCTCCCTCCACCCCCACACCTTCATCGGAGATGCGATGCGATACCATCTCTGTGAAATTTTAATTAATTTCCCGAGCTTTGAGATGGAGTGGAGCCAGGGTGAAGGGTCAGGAGGCTTGGGACTGCAGAGCAGTTTTTAATCAGGGATCCTATGAAAGTTGCATTGGCGCCCACATCAGCTTGGCATTGAGGACGGGATTGTAAACCGCTGTTTGATAGGGCCCCATTTCTAAACAACTACAACTGTGCTCCCAATTAAAGGGCCATTTTGGTCAGACATAAACTGTTGGGGTGGCATGCTGCCTTGTTCTCCGCTGTAATATTGATCCTCGAGGACTGCTGAATATACAAAATGAGGATTAATGATGATATACTGGAGCTGCAACAGAGTGCCGCTCAAAATAGTAAAGAGCTGCCACTTGTGTATCTGCACCTGGCATTGTTGTCACTTCAAGATGTACTATGTTTAAGCATAGAATCTAACTTTTTGACATGAAATTATTGTCAGAAAATGGCCATTACAATTTCCCAGATCACAAGTTGACATATTTAAATTGCTTGTTATGTTAAACCAACAGTCTAAAATCCAAAAATATTCAGTTTACTACCATGGAATACTCAAAACCATCAAATATTCACACTAGAGAAGCTGAACCCCGTGGAATGTTGACATCTTTGCTTAAATCAGTTACAAACAATCTATTGTAAAAGTTGTTGGAGATTTTCTGTCAGTCGACTATGTAATTGTTTCAGTTGTACTCAGTTTATAAATTCTACACTCTCTAAATGATCACCATAATTACAGGAGAAGTTATTTTTGTAAGGTTAATTTTAAGACGTCATATCACTTCTAGCTTATTGAATGTGATGGCTTCCTCAAAGTAGCTCTTGCATTTTACGTGAATATGATCCAAGTTTTGAACCATGTTCACCGAGGGTCTTGCGTGTACTGTAAAGCACCACTCTCCCCCTCTTCCAATGCCCTTGATTCACCTTGACAGTTTCACTGTCCCTCCCACACTTGTTTTCTCCCGTCTTTGTCATGTTTATGGCCAGCGTGTTGTTTCCTGGGTGCACTTCTTAAAGTGGCTTCCACCCAAAACATCTGATAAATAAATAATGCGCTGGTACAAGAGAGAGAGAGCTTTCTCTTTCGCTCGCTGCTGTCAGTCCAGAGCTTTGAGAAATCATCTCATCGGTTACTGGACAGTCTACGATGCGCAGAGGCCCATAAATCTCCTCAGTAGCTGCATTTGTGTCCTGTAGATCAGCCATTATTGTCCGGCCCCTCTGTCAGCCCATCCATTCTTCTGCCATTTATCAGAAATGCAGAGAGAGAGAGAGAGAGAGAGAGATTGATTCATGATGGTCAAGCCCAGATAGGAATGACTGCTCTTCCTCACATGTCAACAAATACATTCAATGTAATAATGTAATTAATTTAGGGCTGTCAATCGATTAAAACATTTAATTAATTACATACTCTGTGATTAATAAATCGAAATTAATCGCATACATAATTAACGGTGCCTGAACCGATTAGCTGCTGTAGAGTATAGTGTTAACTAGCTAGCGGTAGGCTAACGTTAGCTGCTGTAGAGTATAGTGTTAACTAGCATCAAGTGCAGTGTGGTTTGTCCTGTATCGTCTGTTTCAGAGCATCAGAGAGAAGCGCAGACAGATCAGTGGCACCAGATTTCGGTAGCCAGGGTTGGCAGGAAGAAGATTTTTTTTTTTTTTTTTTTAAGTAAATGTTCCAATTAATGATCCAGGCAGAACATTCTCGTCTCCCTCCTTCATTTTGAAGTCGAATGGTGGCTAGAACGGCTCCGGGTCAAACATCAATATGGAATGGATTAATCTGCGTTATTTTTCTTAACGCGTTATTTTTTCTCAGATTAATTAATCGAAATTAACGCGTTATTTTGACAGCCCTAAATTAATTATTCTATTCTTTTAACTGTTCACGGGTCAGTTCACCTAAACAAAACTTACCTCGTATTGTATATAGCAGTGCAGTTTTGTTTTTATATGCCCTGGTATTCACTTATCTACTATTACTAAATACAGCTTCACTAAGCCACTAGCATAGCTGTAGTCTCTCAGCCTTGTTTTAACATTATTCGCCACCAACTGGCAGCAGAAAACTCAAGAGATTGATTTCTTGAAACACAAACACATAAAACCACAACTAGCTGTATTACAATATAGAACTAGGGGTAAGTGGGAAATGTGGGTGAACCAATCCATCAACTTACACCCAGCGCGGCACAAAGCCCGACGCAAGTGTCTTTGCCGGTTTAAGAGCGACTCAGTTGTCAATTTCCCGTCCAGCGCCCGCGTCGTTTAAATAGCAAATGCACCTGCGCCCATCTTTGCGCCCACGCTGGTCTTACAGGGAGGTGTGGTCAGGTGAATTCTTGGCGTATTGCTATCTTGAGGCAGCAAGAAGTGATTGCGCCATTGACCAACAAAAACCTGGTCTAAAGTCAATAACGCAGCATTTCATTGTTATTTTAACAGCGAATTAGTAAAATGTGCCTAGGCTTATGCACAGCGCGCACACTATGCTTGTTATACACACACACACACACACACACACACACACACACACACACACACACACGCACACACACACGGAAGCGCAGGAACACACAAACATGCAAAAGATTACAAATAAAAATATTATGGTGCAAATCCGCCATCGTAAACGCGCCTGGCTTTTAAAGGGAATGGCAGTGACACTCTGATTGGTTTATTGCATGTTATGCCCAAAACATACCTATGAATTAATGAAGACACTAAGTACAACCCTTTTGAACCATGCGCCCGGTGCACGGACCCTTTTTTTCCCGCCGTGAAACTAGCAAAAGTGGATTTGGACAGGTCCTAAACGCACCCGCGCCATGCGCTTCACGCCGTGCGCTTAGATTGTTAAAATAGGGCCCTTACGGTTAAATGTTTGTGGGATGAAAGTTATTGTATTGGATTATGTGGTTTATTGAATTTAGGAGCTGACACATACACTATCTCTGTTGTAAGCAAACAGCATTTTTGTTGGGACCACTGATGCAGATAATCTTTTTTTAATAGTAATTCAGTAACATCAATGCTAACCCGTTAATCCAATGACTACACATTAGCATTATGTTCCCAGCCAGTCTCATCAAAGTTAACCTGTTTAACAGATGGGCACCTCTCTCTCCCAGTCTGCAGGGAGAACAACATTGACTTCCCCAAACACTTGGTTCCTCCTGACCCTTGACCCTCTGACCTCCAGGTTAGAGGTAAGAGTGGCGGAGGCATAGAAGTTTAAACCCCTGCAGTCAGGGAACAGGTCGGGAGTGAACAGTCATCATGCGCCACACAATCAATAACATAATCTGAGAAACGAGGGAACCAGTTGGAAACTTAGTGGCCCTGGAAATGGGGCAAAACCAACAACCGGCAAGTTGAACAATAGGCACGGTTACTTATGCTTGTTTTATTAAGTATTCACTGTTTGTTAGTTGCTTATTTTGAATGTTATGTTGCTGAATGTGGAGTCTGATGTTTGCTAAATAGTCATTTATATCTGTCAGTGGACACATTTCTTCTTCTCCCCCCGTAAGTGAGGCTTTGATGGATCAAGAGCAGACCATGTTGTATGAACCACCTGGGGAGCGGATAGAGGTGAGAGAAGTGGCGAGGAATGTGATGAAACCAGGGGACAAAAATACTTTCCCCATCATTTTCCTCACAGTCAGACCCACACCCCGCTGTGCAGTTAAACAGGCACACAAGGTTCAAGATCAGTGCAAATCAAAGTGTTATTATTTCCCCTCCCTCCCTGTTCGCCCTCACCCGGTGCTCTGCTCCAGTGCCCCTTTACAGCCGTGCCACGCGGCTCGGTGTCCCCGCCATCACTCTCCATTTCAGAGGATAATATCATGCTGTATGTTCTTTGAAAAGGTACTCTCCTGTGAGACGTAGAGAAAACATAGGTACACCAACTGGCACTTAATTCTGCAGGCTCCCTATCGTTGCAACTATGCAGCCAGAGAGGGGGCGGCGGGATGCGTTGTGTTGAAGGAGGTGGGGGTCAAGGGGGACTTCCTGACAGGAAGTGAAGTCTAACTGAGAGGGGAGAATCAGACGTGAGACTCCTAAAAAACTGTGTGGCTTTTAATTTGGCTCCCAGCCGGTTTTACTGTGAGCTGGCTTCAAGTGGCTCGGGACTGGAGGGCCTCAAGTGGCATAAATGGTTGGTTATTTATACACAATGTATAATCCTGTTTCAAATAAATGAATTTCCCTGACAGAGCCCACTCCTCCTGACAAGCACTGTTAATGTAATGTTTTCTTACCTGACAGGTCCCCAAGTTATAAGGCCATGGAATGTATTCTTACGTTTCTCCCCCTGCTATCCTCCCTCAGCCATCCTGCTGATTAAATCGTGTCCTGGCTTCTTTGCTCAGATCTGGAGTGGAAATTCACTTGCATTTTTGATCTGGTAAAAGCCAAGTTCAAAACTTGGACATGATTAACTGTCATTCCTGCTCATACTTCAGGGGGGCTTACACAGAATTCAGAGTTGCACAGAGTCATATTTTAACAACCATTATATTCAGTATCCTTGGGTATTTTGATGACAATCGGTTAGCATTGTTAAGTGAGGTTTGGTCCTGTCCAGATTTGTAGCATTGAAAGCCTTAGTCAACCGAGGACATATTTTACATGCTATTCTTGTTAATGTGCGGTACATTGTGTTGAATTCATACCATCATTGAAATATCTGGAAAAAGTTGGGCTACTTTTAAGAGCAACCTTGTAAAGGATAAGCGGTTACAGATTACGGACAGATGGATGAACCTACATAAAATGTTTTGATGCCATTGACTTATAAGCCTAAACTACATATCCATCAATATGTCTTAATCACTGCACATTAAAATCATTCATTTAGCAAGTTCACATTTCTAATTATTATGCATCTCCAAATGAGATGGCTGGAAATGATTCTACGTTTCCTGGTCAACTAAAAGCTAAGACGAGAACCCACAAAAAGATTGATCCTGCTCTCACCAATAGAGCAACTTCTATGGAATTGAAAAGGTATTGGGCAACTCATTTTGAATCAGCCTTATTAGAAACCAGTCTGTACTGCGACTTAAAGCTGTTTGTGTATTTTGTTGTGCTGCAAAGTAATGCAAAATACTCTATTACTGAACTGTACTGAAAAGTCTAGACATACAGTTTGAACAAAAGAAAAATATTCATGAAAATGAGGTTGTCGTTTGAGGTGATGATTTCATTGCTCATTTAGAACTGAACATCTGTTCCACTTGGACGTGCAACAGCTGCACCGTGTTTAAGTATTCTTATTCTCCTACATCATTAAAACCCACTGACATTAAACTGAAGGAACCACATACCGCATTTGTTCCAAGATAAGATTGCTAAAGTATTTCTTTTAAACATGGGTCAGTTTCTTATGATGCCATGCCGGCTTATTGAATGTACTGTATACATTTATGGGTTCCACTTAAACATACTTTTCATGCACAGGTCAAGTGTTGTAACATGTTTCTGGTTTGTCTGTTTGGTGTATGCGGGGGTTTAGGTCATGTTTGTTCACTCTTCATGTTACTGTAGCCATGAAAGTGTAAGTCCATGAAGCTCTTGGAGACCCTGCAGTATAAATATTTGGACATCAGTAAATATTCCCTCAGTTGTGAATTTGATCGTGCAAACACCAATATAAGTGTCTGTTTTTCTTTAAGCAGATACCATCTGAACTCGCACATGTGGACTGTCGAGGGCCAGAGTAGACACACCGGTGTTAAGTTATTCGTACACAGACGCATGTTTTTCAGACACAGCAGCATGAATAAACAACAAACTACTCAACTTCTGCATTAATCAGTCAAAAGGACAATGATGAATAACGTATTTGATAGTTTATGGTAAAAGTAAATTTTTGTTTTGTCTTTGTCTCACTCATCCGCACGCATGGGCTGTATTTGTTGGTCTTTGTTGGTATGAGATGGCTGTTTAGAAACATTTTGGTTTCCTTGTCTGTTCTTATTCGGTTTGTTTAAAATGCCACCACCTGTTATTGATATGTCACTGGCCTAAGGAACTTTAACTTTATAGCAGTTGATGACAGAATTATTCAAATTTCGTGTTCAAAAGGTGCATTTAGTTTCCATCTGCTTTGTCTTTTTACAGTCTTATTCTGTCACCCTGTAATCAAACTCCTATACTGTTATACTTTTTTGGATGTGAATAATCAGTAGCTCTCAGCCTATTTCATTTTTGCCTCTGCTGCACTGCCACATTTGACATGAGGATTTATGCTTTTGTCGTCCCATCTTAAGTTGTATCCCCATAGCCTTTCAAATCAACAAATACTTGTGATTATGAGTGATGCCACCGAAAAGCACAACCGACTTATTTGTTATTTCAGGAGAGCCGAGACATTTCTTTCTTCAGTGTTGGAAAATGTTTTCCTTGTGTTGTGGCGAGCCTGATGTTTGGAAGGCAATTTTGCTCAGGAGGTCTGTGTTTTCTCACTAGTGGTAGTGGTATATTTAGATGTTGATTATGGATAATCAGCTGTAATGACGGAAGTGCGTGGCATGTGTGTTTAGACTCAATGCCATCATCGTGGAACACAGACCAAACAGAGCTCTCTTATTGGCTTCAGATTGAGATGGGCATTTCCATGAATAGATTAAAAATGTTCATTCATACACGCCCTCACGCACAAAAAAACAAAAAGGTAACAAAATGTAGCATCTTGTACCTATATTAAACATTGGCAGAATTTCCAATCAGGATCAAGGGACAGCCCTCTCTCTCTCCGTCCTATCATCTGTTAGGTCAGGTTAAAGGTGAGAGGTCACAAATGGCTGCTTGTATCCTCTCATCGGGAGCGCTGTGGTCATGGCCCCTATAGCGGCCATAAAAGCCGTGACACCGCTGACCAGGGCAGCCAAAATCCAATATTCTATCACTGACCTGTCTCCGTTTCCTTTTTTGTCACCGAGAGATGTCCCTCAGATCGGGGTCATTGCTTTTTTAATTCAACTAGAGAAGCCATTTCTTAGCCCATAATGACACCATTAGTCTTGCTATCACCTTTGTCTGTGTCCACGAAACGCCAATGGCCTCTACGTCGTTTGTCAAACCTCATTTAGAACCGAAGCCTTATCGAGCTGCAGTTTTGCGACAATCATTTTATTTCTGCCGAAGAAGCTTTTAGTTGTGCTTTAAATTCTCCGACTCCTGCATCAAAGTCCCAATGTATTTTAAAGAAATCACATAAACAGGATTTAATGTCACTGGTTCTCCAGAGAGGACGACTCTATTTACTTCCTGTGGTGTTTATTTGAAATCCAGAAAGTGCAGTCTGGCCCGGTATGGAATATCCCCACAGCCACTGGCTAACGCTCATGGTTAATGTCCTTCAACTGCAGTCTATGCTTCAACTAGAAGGCCCCAAGGCTGCTCTTACACACTTCCTCTAAAGCAAGCCTCAGCCGCAAAACCCTCTGCCAGTACTCCACTCCAAAACACTGTTTCCACTTCCAAGCCCAGACTTTTATTCCCTCTGTGCCCTCTTTATTTGGAATGTATTGTAAACACGGTCAATGCCAATATGGTCTTTTAGGACAAAAAGCAGTTTTGAATTGAGGTTAAGTGTTCGGTTGGTGTCTGTATGACGTGCAGTTGTTTACAGAGTGATGGTGCGCAGGCATTTCAGAAGAAGGGTTCCTCTTGGCTTGGTGCATGATTGGTTTTGATTTACATGTGTTGTACCGAAAGGGGAAGAAATGTATGGTTTCGAAAATTATCACAAATGTACAAATATGTTTGGATGTGTATTAGAACTTCTTGTAAATTTGATCTTTCCTTCCTCCTCATAGCGCTGATATCCTCGTCCCTGTGGGCTCTCTAGGTTTACTGAAAGGCCAGTCGCTACATAAACACACAGTTTCCTCTATCAGCTCAAGAGATGATGACAGCAGAGTTTAAAACGTTTATGCTTCCATACACATACAAACTGCGTGGCTTTCACATACTTTTTGCAACTCAATCAAATGGTTAACTCAATTAAAATCTGTTGTTTTGGCCACTTTGTTGAAAGGAGAATTTCTTTAAGAGTGGGGAAAAAAATGTATCCTATTATTTTCACCACTACTGAAATTACTATTGCACACTTATCAACAAATGACACATTTTAATAAAAGCTGACGAGTGTGGAATGTATGGCGGCTTCAAACTGTGATTAATGATTTTTTTAAAGAGTAGTTTGGTAGTTTAGGTCTCTAACCTGAGGTTTTTCGCGCATATTTCTCCATCTCCCCCGAGAGGAAGGGGGTGGGGGTGGGGGGAGCGCTGTGAGGTTCAGACAGGCCCCATGACCTTGTTGCTTTATTATTCTTTTGACGGTTGTGTTGAAGGTGTTGAAATATTGAACAGAACATGAGAGACGGTGACCGCTGAGTTTCCCTTCTCTCGTTGTCCTTTCAAAATTGAGGATTTAAAGTTGCACACGGCTGTGGTTGGATTGTTTAGACTGACACCTTGAACCATAACGTTAGTCAAAGAGGAGGAAATTTGTGTATTGACTTGTGATAAATGCACTCTCAACACAGCTCTTTCACTCCTTTCCACTAGTTTGCCAGCTGATTATGTAGCCTTAGCTGACCAAAGCAGTCAGTGTGCCTTTTTTGGATGATGTTTCTGCAGGAAAGCTTATAGACACTCTGTCTGTAAACCACCGAGTCACCAGGATGTTCCCATGAATAGGTTTCTACGGGGTCCAGTTATGAAGAGTTCAGATTTCAAAAAGTTATTTACTTGAGCTGGAAAAAAATTGTCAATTAATTGAGTCGATCGACTGCAAAGTAATCTGCAACTATTTAGAAAATCGATCAATCGTCAAAGTCAAGGATCTTTAACAGGGCGTCCTCAAGAGTTACTGCAGGTGGGGGGGGGCACCAAATTCATGTTAATTTAAAAAAAAAAGTGTTTTCAGTACAGAAAAATACTACTGCACAGCTATAACGTGTGACAGGTGTGTTAGAGAGGGTTAAGTAGGTCAAAAGTTGTAAAGAAACTCCCGTACACTGCCTAACTTGCAATAAATAAATTTCCTTGTAGGCAACGTTTTCGTTACTAGACCATCATCTGGCAAATAGAATGAAGCGAGTTCGGTTGCAACTTTTTTTTTTTTTTTAAATTAAACGTCTTAACATGAATCCAACATATTATTTGCAAATATAAATCAGCCTATATGTGAAAAAGAAGACCTTGATGATAGGCTTACTGGTCACTAAGATAGCCATCCCCAGATACACTTCATCCTAAGGATTCACTGTGCCACATGTACAGTATGTTTAACATTAAAACATGATTTAAAAAAAAAAATCATGCCAGCAATGATTTTTATAACTTTAGTTTTCTATGCACTAAAAAGGTATGTATAAAATCTTTAGGCTTTTATTGTAGGCCCAGTTTAATATGCAACTTAATTTTTATAAAATATGTAATATCTGTCCCTCTCTCAGATAAGGGGTCCTTGGATTAAAAAACGTTGAAGACCCCTGGTTTAAGTAATTATTCAAGCAGAAATGCCATAAAATTCCCTGCTTTTCTCATGTTTTTTTATATCATTGCACACTGAATATCTTTAGGTTTTGGACTGTTGGTCGATAAAATAATCGTTAGTGATCATTTTACTCAAACTCTGGAGAAATTATTGGACTCTTACAACTTTAAACTTTCGTTATTTTTTTTAATTTTTTTTAGTAGCTTTCGGAAGGAATGTATTAGCACTGCCTTAATATAATCGCCTGCATCCAAATGTGGAAGCTTTATTAACCAATCTATACTTCTATATAATAAGAGATTCACTGGACCATGTGTAAAATGTACCTTTTATATAACTTGGTAAAGTCATGTCAGTGCGGTTATTGATATTGTGTGTGTTCTCTTGCAGGAATGGCAGAACTCCATCCAGAAGAATGCAGGTCTCGCCTTTATCGAGTTGGTCAATGAAGGCAGGTAGGTACCTCTGACGTGCTAAGTGCTTTCCTCTCTCCTTGCAGCAGCACTTCTTCATTATCTTTCCAACCTCTAGCCGTCAGCCACTTTCCAATTTCACCATTCCTGGATCACATCACAGCCTCTAAGGCCCTTGTGATGGGGTGGCTGTTCTAGATTCTGGACAACAATCAATGATGGGGGGCGGGGGTGTTAGAGGAGCTTGGTAGAGTGAGGATGGAAGATCCCTGAGTTTAAGGCTCCATGCAATACGTGCTCATCCCACAGGGATTTGGGAAAAGGAGGGAGTTTAGTTAAAAGGTGACAGGCCCTGATCGCTGGTTCCTCTGTGACAGTTGGGAAATCACTCTTGATTTCCTGCTTCCCCCCCTTGTCAGTTTATGCCTTTCTGGTTGAGCCTTTATCAGCCTGTAATCATCTCTTCTGCTGTCTTTTTTTTCTTTTTTTTTCTTTTTTTTATAATTATCCCGACATTTGAGCCTCTCCATCCCTCCCTAATAATAAGACTCTCATTTCCACATCAGTTCCTCTTAGTCTTGGAATACATCAGTTGCCGATTTAGAGAGCCATACTTTCCATTATTGATCCTCAGCTTTTAAAATTGGCAGAGGCTAATCCACAGTAATGCTAATGAGACTGGCAATGTACTGTAGTCCTATGAGTTCTTTGTGGAGGACAGGATTTGTGATTCACTTAAGAGGCTGATCTTATACAGCCATAACTCAAGTCGGGGTTACTAGTGAAAGTGCAAACATCTGTATGCAAATGTATGTCTGGTCTGTCTCTTAGTGGACATCAAACAGCCATTTAAACAAACATGATGATTAGTTGCACATCAAATTCCCCACCAGTCCTGTCATTATTTCATTTATTTGATCAAAGTCCACCCTGAGCAGGTTTTGTGTAATTTATTAATGTAATTTATTTGACAGTCTGTAGAAAGGTCTGCCCAGAGTGATAGCAGTTTGATAAAACGGGGTGTCTGCAGGTCTTGAAAGGTCTTACAATGCATGGAATACTATTTCCTCATAAAAGGCCTTAGAAGGTATTAAAAAGTCTTAAATTTCATTAACATGGTCTTAAATATTTTTCTTGCCATAGGCAGCAACGCTACTTCTAAAACGTTTCTGTATGCGCTTGCGGACCGTTGGGAGACGTTATACCCTTATAAATCACAAGTGGTCCGACTTTATTTTTTTGGTGGAGCACTAGTAGACGTAAAACAAGCACTGCAAGCACTACTGCTGGCTACAGTAGCTAGGAAGCTCATAGTCCCATATGGGCAAGTGAAAAACTTTTAAATAAGCATTTTTTTGGATTTGTTAATCGGTCTATTTCGCCGCTTATCTGGATCCAAGTCAGTCACATTAGTTCAATTAATTATGTCATTAAAAAAAAAGTACTGAATAAAAAATTGTTATAATAAATAATACTAGGCCTTTTCTATCTTACTGGGACGCTCATACTTTGGCCAGTATGACTGTCAAAGAGGTATTAAATGGTATTCTATCTGGTCGTTAAAAGGGTCTTCAAAAGTATTGAATTTAACTAGGCGAACCCTGCAGGAACTCTTTATTATATTGCTTATTACTAAATATTTTACTATTTTGTCTTAAGAGAAGTCTGTTTTGTCCATAAGTACAGTCTAGCACAGAGCACCATAAAGAAGGGCAGCGGCTGGGTTATTGATAGCGGGGCCACGACGGGACCATAGAGGCTGCAGAGGCCCCAGCACCTCCGCTCCCCTGCTGCCCTGTGCTGAAACAGCAGGCTTAGGTTACAGCCATCCCCTGGCCCCTAAACCCCCACCCCACAGTCAGTCCCAGCCCTCCCCATCCCTCCTCTCTGGCCCCTGGTCTGTTATTGTTCCACTTTGCACAGTCCTAACCTTTAGGGCTGTCGAGAGGTTTCTTCGACCTACGCGCGCGCACACACACACACACAACATGCATGTTTCATCAACACTGATAAGAAGAGGGAAGTAGGCTACATATGTAGCAACATGGGCAGAGATCCTCCCTCTTGTCAGATGCATATCATTAACAAGTCAATTAGCACCTGTGGTCCAGTTAGAGGATCTAGGATCTGGTTTTGTTTTGTTTCCAAATTAGATTTTCTGCTTATTTTGCACGGTTCTTTTTCAGCATTTTATGGATATTACATGGCTGTTCCATCTCTAAGTTACCATATCACAGTGTTAAACAGATGTTTTAAATACTCTGAAGCTCAAGATTTTATGATATTGCTAAGCATCTGGCTGATATTTTCCCCTCTATGATGGAAGGAAGTTGATATCCATATACATAATAATAATAATAATAATAATAATAATAATAATAATAATAAAGAATTGTTAATACATTATGTAGTGTTCCAGTGAGCTGTTTCTCCATCTCCCCTCTCCCTAGGCTGCTGAGCCACACCATGAAGGACCACCTGGTTCGTGTGGCTAATGAAGCTGAATTTATCCTTAGTCGACAGAGGGCCGAAGACATCCATAAGCATGCAGAGTTTGAGGTAAGATGCTGCACAGCTCTGGCAACTCATGCACAGACACACGCATATGAGAACAAAAAGACTATTGGCATAATTTCTTATCATGCATGTAAAAAAGAAATCTATAAAATATTAAAGTCTATCCCAAACTATATTGGTTTTACAGGTTTGGGATTGTAGCATGCTGTAGAAAATGACAAACTTAAAAGCTACTTAAAAGCAACTTAAAGCTGAAATCTGCAACTTTTCAAACGACCACAATAGATGACTAATAATTATGTGTTGCATTTGTGCTGCAGTTTTTCTGTATGTCATTATTAGTGTTGGTATGCAAAGTGTGGTCAGAAGACCAGGTAATGAGATTGCCTAAAAGATGATGATTTACAGTAGTGAGTAAGTTGGACAGCATCCAAGACCTGACAAATCTGATCAGCATTTCTCAATCCAGGAGTGTCTCAAACATGTTTTACTATGCTCTACTATACAGATGGATATAAAAATATATTTATATAAAAAAAGACACATTTCAACTTTAATTGTAGACTCTGTGAAGAATGAGGGAAGATTATAAGATCAAGCTAGTGAAGTATTGCAGTTCAGACTTTTTTTTTTTTCTTCTTCTGTACCACGAAAAAATGTTAACCAGGAACAAACTGTCATAATACGTTTCCTCCTGTGAGATCCACAGCAACTTCAGGCTTGCTAAGCTCGGACAACAAAAGTCCATTTGTAGCTTTAGGCCCATCGCACTAAGACTGCTTTGATAGAAATGTTTAATAGTTTGATATTCCTATGCTTTGTCTGTAATATAAAATATATTTAATGAAAACAAGGAAGGAGTAACAGTCAGTAAGAGCATAGAGGAGCTGATCCAATGACTACTCAAAACTTGTCCATCAAGTTTTAAGATCTGTCGCAGCAAACCCAGAGGGTAGATGTTTGCTTTTCAAACATAACCCTAAGCTAAACGTGAGTGCATACACAAAAACGCACAGACTTGCATACACACTGAAGTTGTTTGAGGCTGGAGATCAAGCTTGGCACATATCACTAACCAAACATTGTGTAGTGTTAATGTATCCCTGTGCCTCTCTGTCTAACTGCAGTCTTGCCCCTGATGCATACCTTCTCCCCCTCCTCTTCCTACCAGTTCTCAGCACAAATGTTGCCATTCACGTGTAGCTGCCGGTCAAACTCTATCCTGACCCATGGGCACCCTTAGTTGCCCCTTTCCCAGTCCAACTCTGCTAAGCTCTCCCTCCCCCCCCCCCCCTCCTCTGCTTTCTAGATCTCACCAAAATCATTTCCTGTCCTGCTGAGATCCTGTCCATTATACTCCCGCTGGGGGTGTATTTTGCCAGTGACAGGAATATGGCATCCTCCCCTCTCTTCCATCCCTCCCTCCCTCATTTCTCAGGAACCTGCTAGCACTAAAATCTGCAGACAGACCTGAGAGGTGCTGGCCTGAAGGGCTGACTGTGTGTAAACCCACCGCCTCAGCCTTCAGCCCCCACTTTGCAGTAAAATATGATGCTTTTTTAAAGGTTCAACGAAGGGTCTCTCTGACATTTGGGTAAAGTAAAATCCCTCAAGAGGGTTGAAAGTCAATCAGAGGGGTCGAGGCACATCAAAGTTTTGCCTGTGATTGCTATGTTTTGAGCTCTTTGTTGGATAGGCTGCTTTTCTGTGTAATTGTCATCCTATTTTTGTGAACCCTTATTACTCACTGTGCTCCAGGTGTCAGTCATTTGCACACAGTATTATCTGACCGTATCAGTATCAACATAGACTGGAGGAGCATGGTTTAATTCTAGGTTGTAGCAGATTTTTTTGTTTTGCTGCATACCTACTCAATGAAAAGGTGTAAAGTGTTTGTGCTTTTGCAAAAGTGTGTGTACAGTATGCCAGCAGGTTGGGCAGCTGTCTTCATCTGACACAAGAGCAGCACAAGTAAAAATGGGTCGGAGTATGTTGCCTGACTGGCAGACAGATGGACTTGGCAGCCAGTCTGCACACGACAGCCCCAAATGATCCCTGCTCTGCCTCGGTCTCTTGCTGTGGCCGCAGGCCACACGCTTCTCGATTTTTCAAACTCCCTGGCATGTAGTAGTTTGGCATTGCACATAACAACCTGACTGTGCCAAGCTCTCCAAATCTAGTTGATTGTTTTGCTTTTTTGTTGTTTTTATAAGTCCTGTTTGTGTGTAGTACCATATTTCTTCTAGCTGAATCTTTCATACAAAGATTACTCAAAACAAAACCTTTATTACCTGAAATTGTGTACTTTATGTCTAACAAGAGTTGGACATGAGAATAAGAATGAATACAGTCTTTGATGCATGTTTGGTAAGAGTGCAAATGACAGGTACCAAGGGTGAGGCATCTGCTGTTTTGTTATTTAGTAGTTAGTTGTTGTGTCATGCTCACAGAGTCTACTCTGTGAGCATTCCTTATCCACCCTGTATCCATTTGTAGTATATATAATGTAAGAGACTGTGGGCCTATATTAGTACAATATTGTGTGCAGTGTAATAGGGTCAGGGTTTGTTACATTTCCAAATGAAGCAGCGCTATCAGTTACATGAACTGTTACTTAATTGACTGTAAAAACACAACAAATGGAAAGCTATAACTTTCTTTTAGTTGCATTTTTGTGTTGTCATTGGAAACTTACTCTACCCTTGCAATCGTCGAGGCGCCCTTAATCAGATACCCAACATAGCTGGTCCCAAACTAGGTTTCACAATTGAATTCCCCACTTAAATGCAGTTGCTCCTCTGTGACCTTTGAGAAGAAGTGAAGCCCTGATAAGTCTTGCTCTGATATTGCTGTATTGATTTTTGCCTCCATACAAGCTCTGCCTGAGCCTGCTAGAGCCAATGGTTTCATTTTGCACTGCCACAATAAAAATAACAGGCCAATGAAACATCCCCCCTGAGGACGGGGGTTGGAGGGTTTTGAAATAATTTTCAGCCATGTCCTAGTTTTTTAAAGCCTCTGTATTGTGTTGCCGTGACACTAAAGGTTGGTGATTGTTTTGTGAGAATAAACCTTAAAATAGGCCTCCCAAAATGACTCATTGTGGATGCCATTGTGTTACACTGGAAGTGAGAAGGTTTGCTTAGTCATCAATTGCCAGAACATAATCTGCATCCTCCCTCACTATACTGTTCTGAATTTAAGAGCACTTGCTTTGGTTTAGCAGAAGCAATACCAGAAGAGAGACTAATTCAATACATAAAAACAAATTTATGTTTGCTCCTTGTCAGAGTTCATATCCTTTAGAAGGCAGTGATGGAGGATTCTGATAGCCGTTTGCCTCAGAGACATAACATATGCTTTCTCTCTCACACTCACACTCTCACTGGCTCTCTGCGGGACAGAATTGAGTTATCTTTGGCCCTTAGAGTAAGTTATTACAGTGGGCTTAGGGTGAAACAGATGAAGATAACTAGGGGGGAAATCCAATTACCTTTTAGGGTTCTCTATCTAAAAGGATCCTTAATGTGAAGGAGATCTGCCGATCGGATGCCGCTGCCCAGCACAACAAATGATAGACTCTGATATCTTCCAGAGGAGCAGGAGGGAGAGCCCAAGAGATAGAAAGGAGGAGAGAGAAATCGAACTCCCTCTTTTTTATGGGGCTGTTCATTAGGGATGAAATGTGGTGGGCTCAGGGGCACAAGGGCAGATGAGAAGGTCCAGATAGGGAAGAGTGAGCAAGACCCAAGTCATTTCTATTCTTTCTTACCCTTCCCGTGCTTTTTTTTTTTTTTTTTTAATATACACCCCCTTGATTCATCTTCTACCGTTATATGGAGTAATTGAATTGACTGTCTGAGAGATCCTGTGAAAGCCAGACGATAGCGGCTAATTAGCGCTTGGCGTCATTGTCTTCCCTCTGCTGAGCTTGTAAAACGATCCGGTGCTTTTCCCTACGTTAATGACATTAACATTGAGCTGAGGCTCATTATGTTGCGTTATCATAGCACTGGTCTCTGGGAGCTTGTGCGTCACAGAGCTGAGTATCAGAGAGAGCCTGGGCAAGGATGTTTTGTAATAACTTAAGAGTGAGAGCTGACCTAACTTAAGCTGTTACAATAAATCCTAATTTAAATATAACCAGCAGGCAGATCAGTTCACGGATTCCACAAAAACCCATTTAAGAGAATTACTTTTATTGTTAAAACGGAAGCAATCTGCTGATCAAAGGTTACTCATACAACACACACAGTAAGGGCCAGAGAACCACAAGTCCCCAAGGCAATTTACACCACATCATTCACAGCACTCAGACTGATAGCTGCCACCAACTGTAGCTTGCCGTCATGTAGTTGTCGCAACTGTAATGCAGCATGTCAGCAGGGCTGGATGCCCGGCACCTCATTATGAACAAAACTGCTGTCAAGAGAATGAGGGGAAATAAAACAGGAACATGTCTGTGTATGTGTGATACATTGTGGCACAACCAGAAGGATATAGGTGAAATTTCATATTGTGGTGAGACAAAACCTCAGCAGTAGATATTTTAATTCAGAATAGTGACCTTTATTGTCAAAATGTATCGCAAGTTGGCATCTTTCAGCATTGCTTTTTGTCCTTTCTTGGCAGATGCTTTCTTTTTTACTGTACATGGACTGTTTGACCAAAGACACCAGCAGGTAGAATGGGAGAAGTGGGTTACAAAAGACGGTCGGGGAACAGTAGTCTCAGTCTCACTGTAATGAAGTCCCCAGGTACCTCCTCCGCAGCTCCCGTCATTATGTGTGACCAGCTAACCCACCGAAATATGACTTTACTCCACAGTTTCCTTTGACACAGTCTCTTGATTCAGAAGGAGAATGTTCTTGGTTTATTTTTTTTATTTTTTTTATTTTTTTTTTTACCTTTTGAGCAGTGAGCTCAGGATTGTGTATAAAAGTTAGAAAACAATTCTAGCTTATGCAGAGCAGAGCTTTGGCAGTGTTTTGTGGCTTTTTTTTTATAGACATGTATTTATTGAATTTTAACAGTTTACAAACATACATGTTGATACATTTAACAAAGCATATAACAGTCAAACTATAAAATAATCTGTTTTGTGGCTTTTCACAATTTTTTTTGCGTTTGTTTGCTGCTTAAAGTTCATATTGTTGATAGAAATCTGTTATCAAATCCAGCCCGAGCCCAGTGCCGCTACGCTGTATTCGTGTTTTCAGGCGACGACCAATACGGAGGACATGTATTTTTCACCTGGTCGCGTCCTTTCTTCATTTGACTATTTTTCACCTCCGGACGACAGTATGATTTTTCATGTGGCATGACCTTGAAGCCGAGCCGGAGTCATCGTGAAAAGATGGCAGCAACGCAGACTGATGTAGCGAGAGGAGGGCGCGGTTTGCAGAGGCAAGAGGTTTCTGGGTAGAAGAGATGAAGAGGCTGCCAGCTGAGCATGGTGACCAGTTCATTAAAGATCAGCCGCAGACAGTGTGAGGGGAGGAGCAGAAGGGGGGGAGTGGGGGGAGAGACACTTTGATAAGTGTTGCGCCTGCGTTAACCTTGATGGCCGCTAGCAATGGGCCGGTGCCAGCAGCAGGGATCTGTTTCCACTGGATTAGATTATTTTTTTTCCCTCCTGTGCTCCAAGAGAAGGAGGAAAAAAAAAATCAATACTTGGAAGCGCGGCATGACAGGGGCATCATTTCAGAATTGAAGTGGCTGTCAAGCATTGTCATTTGGTGACTTTTGTTCGCCATTGTACTTTTAAGCCCTCATTTTTCTCCGCCTCGTCTTCCTTTCACTCGTTTCATCCCGAGCCCATTGTCTGAATTCCCCTGGTGACATTTTATGTTGCAATTTAAAAAAACTCGAGGCCAAGAGATCAAGTGCAAGAGAATCTCTTTGAAACCAATTGGTGGACTGGTTCAGCATCTACTGTTGTTTAGCGACCCCCATCCTCCTTTCTCATTTCATCCTCTTGTCTCCCTAGACCTCCATTGTGTTCCAGGAGGAATTTATTTGTAGTACATTTGCATTCTTTGATACCAGACAAGGACAAGCCTGATGTCTCGCCTTCCTCTGGACAGTTTCTCTGCCCGTTTGTAAATGAAACCGTCTGGGAGAACTTGTCGACGGATGTGAGAAATTGGAGATTCTCGCAGAGCGATAGCCCAGCCTTGGAGAGTGTGTAAGCCCTGATGTGCCACCAGTGTCAAGAGATTGCAAATCAAGCGCTTTAATAACATCTCTGCTGGTTTTGTTTCTTCCTCCTGTCCTCCAACAGAACGCTGAGACCCTGGTTTTGTCAGCCGGCGTGTTGAAGGCTCACTGTGGCACGGCAACACCACCAGACCTTTCTCTGTCACTCTAATTGATAAACATAGGGCTGATATCTTGTAATGAGCCTCCTTTCTCCAGCCTATTATACTGGTTAACCCTCTCAACCCAGCGAGGGAGAGGCGGAGGGGAGCCCAGGCGTCATCTGACAACAACTACAGCATTTAGATAAGGCTGACACAGTTACAACAACACCACCACCACCACTGTGAAACTCATCTCCTCGTTTCCCCTGCTTATTATTTGTACAATCAGCGCGGCAAAAACATGAGCGAGTGGCAGTGATAACAATCTTGAGCAACAAAAATCCGACCTGTGTTCTATTTTCTGGCTCAAGGAGAGGTTTAGTAATGTGATTAAAATGCACGTGTTTCAAAGCTTTGTGTCTGTATGTGCGTGTTGCAATTTTCTGCCATTATGGGATTTTCGAGATGATTACTGTTCTTTCCACTCCCCCAGTCACTTGCCCAGCAGCCCTTTTCCTCCCCAAACTCCAACTAACACACACATCCATAGTTATTTATTTGAACTGTTGATGAATTGCGGGAGACACGACTCAGTGTAATTGACTCGATTAATGCCAGCCATTATCATTTCGTCTTCACCGACCTGTCTCCTCCGGCAGAGCCAGGCACTCACGCCGGGCGACCCTGTCAGCCAGGCCATGTAATGGAAGGTGCTGCCCATGATTACAGTGTCGCAAGTCATAACGGTCTCACTGCCAGCAAGTTGTGCCCTGGTGGCTGTCTGGGTAGGAAGCTAACAGAGGCTTAGAGTCTGCCGTCCCTTTCCTTCAGCGGCACTCTTTTAACTTCCAATGGTAAATGGAAGTGCTTGTCTCTGAGCATGTCTTTTTAAGGTTGTGTTCTTGTCAAAATATGCACACTGACCGCTTCAGTCGCTCCAAAAGAGGCATGTTTCTATTTGGAAATGGGAACAGATACTTTTTAATTTACTTCTTATGTTTCCTCAACATTCCTTGAAAGGAAAGAAAGCACAGTTTGTTTGAAAATACCCAAAATGCTCCTTTTTAGTTTCTGCCCTCTATCCTGTCAGTGGACCTGGATGGAAGTGAATTCAGGATGGTGCCAACTGGGAGATTTAGTTATTCGCTTTAACCTTCATAATAACATAACATAATAAGTCCTTCATAATACCCCGGCATATTCTCTGACTTCACATCAATGGAATGACCCTGGGAATTAACAGTGACTTGTCTTTTCCACTTACAAGCAAACCCAACGTTGAGTTTTAATGGCACTACTGATGTGTTCAACTTTTTTGGTTGTTATTTTAGGGGTGAGTCTGTGAATTTGGCCTTTTCTCCTGTAGTCGACTTTGGCTTCGGATATGAGAAAATCCCATTACAGCATGGAGGGTTTGGGTGTTTGGGCAGGCTCAACACACAGGTGATGAAGTGTTTGTTTATGGTTATGAGTTTGAACCCAGCACTGTTGATTAGTACTGCAGACTTTACATGTCTCAGAAAGGGGCAGATGGAAATGGACTTCATAGGCATGCTACTTACATCTGTTCAAAGAACGGCAATCCACATAACAATTTGTTTTGGCAAAATTGATTATTTCTATAATGTATAAATGGGATGTGTTTCTCTGTTGTCCAAGAGTAGCATTGTTTTCTGTTGAAAGTATAATATACGGCGTCATATGCAATAATCTGATGCTGAGCGTAGAATTGTAGCATTTTGAACACCATCCTCTTAGCCCCTTCCTTTAGTCCAGCTTTTTAGCTTGTCCTAATTCCTGCTTGCCTTCAGTACCACTGATCAAGATGAATGGGCATGCAACACACACACACACACACACACACACACACACACACACACACACACAATTCTCTGGTTAAAAATTTGAAACGCATTTCTTTTCCGTACTCCCTTTATTTTGCTATTTCCCAGGTCATCTTGCTGGAAGGTCAAGGCCTACTCTAATGCCACACAAAGAGACATAGATTGATAATTAAGGCCCAGCAGCCTGCAGAAAAGCCCCTCTAATTTGATTTATACTTATAGATTTTCTGTCAGATATGAAATGTTGTCATTCAAATTGAAGAGGAGGACCCATTATAAAGCGCTTTACTGGTAACTTTGGAAAGCAGGTTGCATTTGTTCAGCCATGCATCTGGGTTAATACCAATGGGCTAGTTTAAGGTTAATTTAATAAGGGGAGTAATATAACATTAATAATTGAATGCGCTCTTGTTCTTAATACTGCAGCCATTTGCCTTAGTTGCTTTTCTGAGAACATGCAGAGGAAAATATAAAAGCATCCAGCAAGCCCGATGATCTGTATGGCTAGCCTTACTATACATAGCACATGATTTTCCCCCGTCCCTTTTTTATGCTCACCTTCAATAAGAATATCACTTTGAAACAATACTTTCAAAGTAAGCCATGAGCGTAACGTGAGTTTGCAGTTGAAATTGATTCTGAAACCGAGATTGGAACTCAAAACACTGTTTTAAATTATAGCTGATAGTTTCAGAAGGTGTTTTACTTTTCACATCGCCGCAAAGTTCAAAGGCCCATTCTGATAACAAATTCCGACAGAGAAAAATGTCCTCCCTGTGCATTGTGGGTATCGTGTGATTTGGTGTGCCGGAGGGCATTAGTAAATACGTGTCCACTGTTATTAATCAACATGACATGAGGACAGAAATGACCCTATGCTTTTCAGTTGGTTCTACTCCCGAGTATGAGTAGAGTTTCTATATGTGAACACACTGTGTCTGTATGGTACCTTCCTATAGACCTGCCATATATGTTCCACAAGTTACGAGCCCAAATTATAATTTATATGCTGTGTAATTCAGTCTCTTCTTGACACATTTGTGTCAATGTCTTTGCAGTGCACACACTCGTAATACCTTTACTTACAGAATGTATAATGCATCTTTTCTCTTTCCTTCCCAGTCAAACTGTGCTCAGTACGCAGCGGAGAAGCGAGATGAGGAGAAAATGTGCGACCACCTGATCCGAGCAGCCAAGTACCGCGACCATGTGACAGCCACACAGCTCATTCAGAAGATCGTCAACATCCTGACTGACAAACATGGAGCCTGGGGAAGCTCTTCCATAAGGTAAAACAAAAGTCCATCAACAAGAAAGAACCGTGCTCTTTCTGGACGGTTTTACATTCTTAAATTCATATTTCATTTTCAAGTAAGTTTAATATTTTACAATTCATGCTAATGGAGGGGGGGGGTTCTGTGGTGCTGTTGAGGTTTTCTCAACTCTGTCACACTGCTTCACACATACACACAAATAAAGAATTTTATGTACATGTTTAATCCATTCTTTGTGTCTATATTGTTTTGTAAATGTAAACAAGACAAATAATCCTTTGATTCTATATGTTATCCCAATTATGTTGTGTTCCCCACATGCCAGGATATTTGAGCGACAATAGGTGGGCATTGTATAGAAAAAGCCTTTAATCAAGAGGATGCACCTGTTTTTATGAAACATGTTCATAGCGTGTCATTTTCACAGCCTTGAAAATTATTCAAACCACTGTAATGGTTTTTATTCTCATCATAATCCTTCTCATCCCCCAATACTCATGGCTTTGATTAAATTAGATTTGCAAAGGTGAAAATGTCAGCTGTGGGTTGAATGATACATTGAGAGAGATGAAAGCCATTTAAACAGCTCCGCTCCCATTAAGCACAGAAGAACCCTATCCTCTGTGTTTGTTTCACCAAACAGGCAGCAGAATCCAATGCAGCGATTCCCTAATGATGGCGGTTTGTGCAGGTAGTGTGTAATGGTGAGCTGGAGAGACGGCCGCTGGCTCACGCTTGTTAGGCTGAACCAACTCTCCAGAGACTCGTCTGGCGAGGGTTAGTTTGCTGTTGGATCAGGAATCTATCTCTGGCTGCCTTTTGTTTCCCTTTTCTATTTTTTTCTCTTATATCCGGATGCGGTGTATTATTTGTCATATCTTTCTTTCCTTGATACCCTCTCCCTCCCTTTGCGTCTCCTTCCATCTCTTTCTTTCTATTGGTCTCCATATGTACTCACACGAGGCTATTTACTATGGAGATTGTGTTCTACGAGCCCTGGCCAGAAAAGTCTCCCATTACTGGCCCTTTATGCCGCTGCGCTATTGATGGTTTTCCTAATGGCTGCCGATGGGCGCAGGGAGCCATTGGCACTGGGCCTTGGAGTGCAGCGCTCTTTTAATAAATCACAATCAGTCCTGTGCCATTACATCAATATTTTTGGTCAATTACTGTGAAGGTCAGGTGGTCGCACCAGAGCTCATGGCATAGGGGAAACATCTGGTGCTGCAAAACCCAGAAAAAGAACAAATAAAAGAAGAAAAAAAAATCTCCCAAGCACACCTGCATACCTGCAGGGCCAGGCGTTCTAATATAAGGGATGTCCGTTACCTAATTCCACGAATACGACAACTTAGAGAAGAGTCCTGCACACTGACCATTACGCAAGCAATAATTTATTTATTTAACGTTTTGGTCTCAGACCTTCATCAGGTACGAATACGACAACAAAACGGTGGTGCAGCAATATCCCTGCATGTTAATACTAACGGGAGGGGAGGGACGGAAACACACAATGAAATCCGCAACCTTTTTATTTCAGCTCTGAAAGTGAGATCCAGGAACACAAAGACAATACGCAGCTATGATTATGACCTTTTGTTTCTCGGGTGTAAAATCCAAGCCTGCCTGCTCACACGCCATAAAACCGTATTCCCCAAAGTTTCCATTCAATAAAGAGTCTGAAAATGAAAATATTATTTTCTCACAAGCTGATGGGAATTGTTGTTTCCTCACGGCAGGCATCTAATATCTTCTGACATAGTGTGACCCGCCTGAATGCAATTTGTGTCTTAATATCCAGCTTACAGCGGCCCCGGCCTCTGGAGAAAAGAGGTGTTAGGTGATTTTCCCTTTTCCATTCCCCTGCTTCGGCTGCGGTTCTCTCTCTCTTCCTTTCTCTTTGTCGCAACATACAATTTCTTTTCTCCTTTTCTCCCCACTCCTTGTCCTTTTGCGCTTTCTTGTTTCGCTATCTCCTTCAGTTATATCACCGTGCGTCCATGGAGGATTCCTTCCACCAGACAGAGGCAGTACCTATCGTTTTTGTGCCCTTGTCTGTCATCTAGTGTCAAGACAGACAGATCCACAGCCAGACAGATAGGGCGACTACCTGTTCATCCATACGCTTCTGTCCCAGTGCCTTGAGACTCAGGTGTACAACATGCCAGTCTGCTGTCTTTTTAAGAAAGGAAAAAAAAAAAGTAAATGAACAGCTAAGAAGATAGCCACAAATGAAACAACTGGCAGATGTCATTATTTTCACTCCTCATTACTCCATTCCCCCCCTCCGATCCCCCCCCCTTTCTTTGAGCTTGGGTCCACTGAGCATCCAGACTGCTGCAGTGTTTATTTGGGTCAGGAATCATCTTTCATGTATATGACACCTAGACAAAGTCGACGGACAGAGAGGGGAGATGAGGGCAGATGATGGAGAACGCCAACTCACCGTCTCTGGGGACTCGCACTACTCCTCTTTTTCCCCCCTCTCATACCTTCTCTATATTGCATTCTAATACGCTGACTAATGTACCATGGAAATTCACTCTGGATGCAGGAAGCGGGGGGAAATAAAAGGAAGGTGGCTGCAGCTGAAAAAAGGTTGAAGTGTAACGTAGAAGCAGCGTGCACACTTTTTATGCAAAGCTGCTGTTGACAATCTACCGATGTAGACACTCTGTTTGAGGCAAATGGAAACATTACTCAAGATGCATAGGTTTAGCATTTGCTGTTCTCCTATGTTGTCTTACTCTTTCCTTTTAAGCCTGCATCAGCATCCTTTTTATTCCAACAATCCTAACTTACAGCCAAAAACACACACACACACACACACACACACACACACACACACACACACACACACCTTGAACACACACGCACCTCGAACACCAAATCCTCTCCCTCTGCTCCTCCTCCCTCATATAAGCAGCTCATTTTCTGCAGCACCACTGCTCTAATGGACGCCCTTAGGCTAGAGGCTTCCCAGCCAAGGGACATCCATCTTTTGGCATGTCACCCTCCCGCCCGGCAAAAAATCTTTGTGATGTGCACTCCAATTTTTCTTCAGTAAATCAAATCTTCCTTCCCTCAGAAAGACGAATGCTTTAGGGTTGGAGTGTTATAGAGAAAATCAATGCCGGCAAAATTGAAACAGTATGCCCCTGTATTGATCGACCTTGTGAGATCGAAAAGGAACAGCTTTGTAACTGTTCCGCTGGACAGTTAGCTGACCTGTAATGGACAAACTATTGATATTAGCATTACTATTTTATCTTGTACTATGTCATTTCACCAACGCACTATTGAGGGAAAGAAGCTGGAGCAGAACGTTCACACTCATCCACTACAACGATACAGAAGATGGTGTGAAATGCTGTCTACACAATATACCTGGGAGGGATTTGTCTTACCACTTGAGTTTTGTTTTGTTCTCTTTAAACAAAGGAATTATAATTTGATTTACAGTAAAAAGTATCCCCATTAGATATACAGCGGTGTGTGTGTGTGTGTGTGTGTGTGTGTGATGCATAAACAGTGTAGAGCAAATATGATGTACATTTTCCGTTGCTAAGGCTGCAACTAACTTGTTTTCGTTAATCTTGCGATTATTTTTGATTTATTGTTTAGGTTGTAAAATGTTATAAAATGGTGAAAAATGCTCATCACAATTTTCCCACAACACAACGTCTCAATATCTACAAAAAGCTTGCTTTGTCTTATCAACAGTCCAAAGACTGTAATTATTTAATTCACAATAATACAAACCAGAGAAGAGCCGACGATAATCACATATCACACTAAAGAAGCTGGAACCAGTGAGGGTTAGTGACACAATCAGTTTTCAAAATTGTTTTTAATTCATTTCTTTCAATCGACTAATCAATTATTTGACTAATCATTTTAGCTCTACAGCACATATTACGTGTGATGCATAAAAGGCCAGGCACAGAGCATTTACTATATCTATTCTCCAGAATCTACTCTCTTCTTCATGCACCACTACTAACCTGTGCTTCCGATTAGAATCACAACGAACAATTGTTTTCTCTCAGGTCATCTTTGCATTGCTTTTACGTTTAATGGATTTATGGTTTAGTCTGTTAAATGTCAGAAAATGGTAAAATAAATAAATAAAAATGCCACCTTAATATCTATCATCTTCAAATTGCTTGTTATGCTTGACAGTACAATGCCCAAAGATATTACCTTTTTGGTGATATAAAACAAAGAGAGGCAGCAAATCCTCACATTTCAAAACCTGGAACCAGCTGGTGTTTGGCATTTTTCCTTGATGATGAAATTTGTTGTTAAAGACCCAAATTCTTTGGGCTTTCCGCCAAAATGTTTGACAGGACAGCTAGGTGAGAAAGGGGGGAGAGAGAGGGGGAAGACATGCAGGGAATTTGTCACGGGTCACTCACATAAACCTCTCAGTATATGTGCGCCTGCTCTACCACTGAGCCAACCCGGCCACCACACGACCCAAACATTTTAAATCTTAGGTATCTATCTACAAAATGAAATATTCCTGACTAAATAAAGTCAAAATGTTTGGATGAAAAAACACACATCCTTAGTTCGTATCGAACTTACATTTTTTTATCGATCACTCACATTAGGAAGTTGATATAGCAGTTTGGAAGGGCCTTCTAATTATTTAATTAAATGAAAGTTCAGCTTATCAACTAATCAATGAATTAACCATACAATTACAGCACTACTGCTCATTGTCTTGTAATCATAACATGCCTTGTTAGTTTTGTCCCACTCCTCCTGGATGGCAACTGTACCATCCTCCCAAGTAATCATCATTATGCTCAGGAGTAATAATGCCATGGAGTTATGCTTACTACAGTGAGGGTGTTCATGTTCATAAAGCTTCTTTTTTTATTTTATTTTTTTAAATTTATTTAAATAAATGATTGCATGAGAAACTGTGGCAGCCCGATTCATCTCTACTTGTATGCTTTGATTCCAGACTTAAATCACAATTATGATACATAATACTGAATGTAATGCATGTGTTAAAGCCGAGGTCTGCACAATGTCTGCGTTGCCTTGCGTGCATGTTTTATGGACACACTGTACATTAGGGCTGCGCTGGTACTGTGCACGCAGAGCTGAAAAAGGAAATGGGACTCCAGCACGTCAGCGGAGATTATAACCATAGGAAACAAGAACATAACTGTTTAGAGTACACTGACTCTCGGAAATGCATGACACGAGAGGGGCAGGAAGACCGACAGAGAGAGAGGGAGAAAAGAGGGAGATGGATGGAACGGAGGATAAGAGAGAGACATTTGTTACTGAAGCATCAAAAGTTAAGATGGAGACAAAGACAAGACAGGGGCATTTTTTTTTTTCCACATCCTTTCCTCTAGCTGCAGTATACACTAAACCAAAGCAATGAGTGATTGCACAAATCTGTATGTAAAAGGTTGAGAGTGTGTCTTGTTTGCTGGATGGAAAACTCTGCAGCTGCTGACTTATCTGACTATCAGTTTAGCCTTTTGTTGTATTTGGGAATAGAATAAACTCCGTAACCGGATCCCCAATCTTTCCTGTTTCGGATTTATACACTACGGTTTCCAATTGGATTCATTTCTGCATTCTACCTTTCTAGCAATTGGTTATTTGTATTCTAATCTTTGTAGCTTTTTGCTTTCTTACAGTAAAATATGTATTTGATATTTTACCAAAATTAAGTCAGGGTGGCAGTTAAAGGGCATCCACAGTAGCTAATCTCTGAAATGAGCCCTTCTTTACATTGCAACAAGTCCATTACTTTGTACAATACATAACTGGTCATTAATAACTGATAATAGCTTTTGGTTTGCTTATAAATACTTGCAGTCTAAACACAAACATGACCTGATGTACTGAGCAGTGGCAGCTGTAGCAGTCTACAGCTCCCGTCTCATCTGAGGCCGAGACAGTTGTTTCCTTTAGTCCAGGTCCCGACTACTTCAAAACCAATTAGCTGGGGCTCGAGTTGTGGTCATCCATCTGCCTTGATACAGTCATAAACATACTACGCAAAGCGATGCGAGCCTGCCTTCAGCTATGTTAATCTTTTTTGTAAACGAGACTCGTCGCATCACGCAGGGATCCCCAACACCAAAGTCCTTAAACGGGTTTAACGTGAAACCCTCCACCGCATTAATCATGCACAGTGACACACGTCTGGGACAGAAAAGCTGTGATGGGGACGAAAAGGATGTTCCCTAAATCTCTGGGGAGACTGTTCAAGTTTGACAGACTTGCGTTCCATTAGTTACATAAAATAACGTGCCACGAAGGCCCTACCGTGCAGTCTGGATCATGGATATGAATTAGAATATAGCCTTAATGATAACATTTACCTCAACTGTATATACAGTACAGTGGCTGGGGCTGTAAGGAATAGTAACAAAGTGTCATGGTGTAACATATTAACAGCTGATGATGTCCATATGTTAGCATGGTTAAGTGTTGCAGTGTAGACCCAGACTCAAAAGATTACGCTCAGTGGATCATTTAAAATGACAAGAAAAAGGTAAATGGTTCCGTTAAAACTGGTGCTTTTTTTTTTTATCATTATTGTGGAAATGATGCAATGCTTTCTCTCATAATGTATACATTTAAGTTTGGATTTCACCTTTCATGCTCCAAATATGTTCATTTGCATTGATTGTGTCAGTTATCACAGTTAATTATTCAACGGAGGAGCTTGTTATGATACAAAACAGTGATCCTTGTTGTGAAGACTGTACATTTTTCTTTTTTTCCCCCAGTAGATCTGGTCAAGTTTGCATGTTCAACAGTTGTAGTAGTAGAAGGATGGACATTTATCTAACTTTTATATCTTTATCTTCAGTTTAAAGCATGTGCTGTGCACGTAGCCTACACAGCTGTTGATTTATTGGTCATTGTGACAATAAATAAACTTAAGATCACATTAATTTGTAATTCTATTTGTTTATTTTCATCATTAAACATATGATATATACAAAATATATATGAAATACATTTTTTTACCAGATCATTTTTATTTAAAATAAAACCAATTCAAATTAGCTGAGCTTCTCTCCAAACCTTCCACGTAGCCTTAGCAGCTGCAGAAAACGCTCTCTGAGGTACAATTATCCCCGGTTGTGAATCACTGTGTCACTACATACACAGTGGCCGAAACTGGAGGTGAGAATCAGCAAGAGGTTTTCAGTTAAACCAGTTTACCCTAAACCATTTACATCTTTTACACCCACTTCTTCCTTTTTTTTAAGGCCATCAGTATTGTTCGTCCTCTTCCTAGCAGCTCAGAAATGTAATGGAATCCTTGTTATGAAGTATGAAAGCGGGCCGCCATCCCAGAAAGACCAATTACACCATCCTGCCTCGCTGCTCACAGCCCAGTGTGACTCTGTAGCAACTCTCAGATTTATGAGTTTCATATACCCTTAAGAAAGAATATGGCCTCGGTGGAGCAAGGTCATGATAAAAGGGTGCTGATCAATATCTGAATGAAAAGCCATTTGGGAAGTTTTTAGGGCTTTTTTTTTCCCCCTCTTCTTTCTCCCTGGATGCAATATCTGCAGAGTATCGATTGTCCGAGGCCAGTAGTTAGTCAAAGGCTATCTCCTTTGACTAACCCCTTTGCAGCGTGTGTCGTTCCCCCCCCCCCGTCCTCGTGATAGATTGGTATGCTTGCAGCCACTGTAATTACACCATGGTACTAGCAGGTCATTCATTTTGCTACTCTCACCATTTGCAAAAAAAAAAATGCCTTTATCTTTAGAATCCAGCTCTTTCAACTAAAGCCGGAAAAAGGCCACATAAAATACCAACGTCTCGGTGTAGAGAGCGGAAGACTAAGGATCACCCTTTGCTCGTAGATCTTCAGCTTGTATTCTTGCTGTAGATTTACTTTACACCCCCGTCCCTGTGTCTGAGTTCAAATTCAGCACCACCCTAAGAGGATCAGACCACGGGCGATTTGTGATGTAAAGGACTGATATTGATTATAGATGGAGGGACAGATGTATTCATTCAGGAGTGATTTTGTGTTCTAGCAGTTTAGAGTTATAGATTAACACACTTGATAGAAGAAATAGAAAACGAAAACAATTACATTTCTACAGAGTCTAATTATCTTATGAGCCGTGTAAAACAAACAGTGTGACCATGCTAAAACTCTGGCCAAGGTACAGTATAATGTCAGAAGTTCACGCAGTGTGAAGCAATATAAACCTGTACACAATTAGCAATATGAGCAAAAATAATAAATCACTGAAAGAAAATGTATTTAAAATCCAAGACCGACTTTTATCATGCTTTTTTTTCTGTTGGATGACTTTCTCGAATGAAGAGATAACTACATGGCTGTTAGTCAGTTAGACTTCTGTTGATTTGATCGTCTCAGTCACCTTGCAATGGAGTCGCTGCACTTGACACACACAGGCGCACACACGCACTTTGCTATAAGTGCTGTATAATGGACACAGCCGTATGATGGAGAGAGGGGAGGAGGCGCTCATGAATAGCAGACAGCCTCGCTAGATGAGATTGCCGAGCCCTGCATCACACCGAAGCAGGACACAGTACAGACTGGTATACAGAGTTCAAGAGAGATTGAAGTTTAATTTTTTCAATTTTGTCTAGTTTAAAATCTTAAACTAAGCTAGAATTTATGACGTTTTGCTTTTAAAAAAGTTTTTAAAATTGTAGGTTTCAAAATTATTGTTTTTTACAAGTTTTTCTGCAAGACCCCTTACTGGTATTGGTGTTTGAGGTATAAACATGGACTCATATTTGTGTTTTAAATGTGAGCTTAAAAAAAAATAAAAAATAAAATAAAACCTTCTTAGACTTTACCAATCTCAGCTGACCTTGAGCTTCTCCACTGTGTTTTTCTTTTGGGGTGTGTTGGAGACGTTGGGTATGTGTTCAGATTTGTCATGCCATTCAAGATCAGCTCTGAAAGCTAGAGGTCAGAAGATTATTACAATGGGCCAGTAATGGCAGAATTATGCAACTCCGGTCCAGTGGATGCCCTCATTACCTCGTAGTAGTGGTGATAAATGGCCTTAAATGCATGTTGTCAAAATCACAGGAAAAATGTGACCCTTCATCAAAAATACAGATGGTACCACTTCAGCGATGTAGCAGGGTAAGTCTGTATACACTATTTGTTATGCAGTTGATGCTTAGATAATTTTAATAAGGCAAACCGTGAAGCTATTTAAGTCAAGTGCCACATTTTTCATTTGATAGAAAAAAAGCTTTTTCACCGCACATTTCATCATGTTAAACATTCCCGTCTTTGGTCAATATTTACTACCTTACTGAACGGAACACTTTCCCTTTTACCTCCCATGAAATCTGATATAATTAGTGTGCAATTGTCTGGCTTTTTGTTGGTGAATTTACACTGAGTGTAATTGCTGCTAATTGGACGCTGTGCACTAAGCTGGTGGTAATTAGGGCTCGATTTGCAAAATTTAATTTGGCTGCACTGCATTGTGGGGAGTCTGAAGCCTTTTGCCTCCCACCCATGGGACTACTTTGATCCTCACAAGCCGGTGATGTTGCAGAGATGCAATATCACTCCCTCCTTTTTCTTTTCAGATCGCTTTTTGAAAGCTCTTGGATAAATTGGAGTTAATTGGGAGGAGTGGTAGGTGCTTATGTTGCCTTGGTAATGAGAGCGTGTGCACTATTGTGTGTTAGCAACAAATTCAGTAATAAGGGGATTAACAAGAGTGTGTTAAAAGCAAAGGATGTGAATGTGCTTATTTCAGTGCGAGTGAATTCCTCGGCTCATATGTAGGATTCAAATTTTCTATTTATTTCCTTCTCTCCAATCAAGTGCATACTTTTTTATTTTATTTTTTTTAATTATTAGATATGATTTTACAAATACTTCATCACAGATCTGGTGTAGTGTTGGATTACAATATTTTAATTTGAAAATAGACAAATTAAATGAGCTGATCCTGTGATTAATAAAAAGGGTGGGCAAAATTACTTGTGGACATTCAAAGTGATAAGATGGAAATGTTGCTGGGTCTGTGACCCGAACATTACCTCTGGTAAATCTTGTAAACAACATTAGCTGAGGTGAATTAACATACACACATGTAGATGGTCCCCTGTAAACCTCATTGGGGTGGGAAGGATGAGCATTAATGCACATGTAGAAAATCACTTCGGCAAGACTTAATCATGCCAAACCATTTCAGTGGGAAGGTATTTGGTCCGGTTTCATTTTAATTTGAGTCTGGAGATACCATCTATGTGATCCCTGCCAACGTTTGACAAAGAGCCAGTGCTCAAGCAACCAGTCCTCAACATGACAAATCCTCAATCTATTCCCGCTCTCCCGTTTCTTCTAAACACATGGTTTATGCAAATCAAACCAAAATGATCTTAGGGGTAGCAGCAATGTTTGAGCAATTTGAGGGCTGCCAATAGGAACTGGCATTAATATAAAATAAGCAAGGAGAGAAATGTCTTCTGCATATGTGGGCTCATTGACTGTACCCAAATTAATTTAGCAGAAAGGTTATGAATGACTGTTTGTGCCAAAGTGCAGTCGCTTGTGGTGATATATGAAAGCATATTCACTCTTGCTTGTCCTGCTTGCTATGATAAAGGTCATGTTATTATTTACATAACATCAAATGCTTTGAATACCTCTCCATATTCACCCAAGGTAAATTCTACCTTCCCCAAAAAGCCCAATTCAAATGAAATGATATAAAATAATCATCAGGAAGGGAATTGGATGCCTTTCTTGTTCTAATATCAGTTCCTAGAGTCCGTTTGAAAACAAAAGAAACTTTTTAAAACTGGAAGTGGTGAAAACGCTGTGATGCATCTGTCTCCGAAACAACACTGTCTGATTGAATCTTGATGGATGGCAGTCATTTGTCCCTGTCAGCAAACGAACAATCGTGCCATAGAAATAGCAGTGCTATCAAACTTTCAGGACCTGCGGACAGAATCTATTAACATGTTTAAACTGGCCGATAATCCCAATAATATATCATGTTTAATAGAGGTTACTTGGAAGTGGCTTGGGATTGTTTATTTTAGGGTTTCTTAATGCCAGATTAGTATTATATTAAGGATAAGATTAAACCTCAGTACCGCCCGAGGGACACAGGGTTGGTGCGGCAGGGAAGTGTAATAGTCAATACAACAAAGGAAAGAAAAAAATATCCAGACTCGTGTATAAGATTAATGTATAAAAACAAAAAATGTATATGTCTTTCTGAAGCTCTTTTAATTTGGTGGAAATTGTAACTATCTGTATTATAAACCTTTTATTGATTAGTACTTTGAAAAACGCTAGTTGTGTTTAAATAAAGGGATTTCAGTCATCAGCTGTCATCATACTGGCATTTATACATTCTTGTAAATAAACGTGCGTCTTGCATGTTACTTGGAAAACCGGCATCCATGTGTCAGTCAATTGTTTATTGTAGAGGACAGCGTTCAGGTAGTTCACGTGGCCGTCCACTTTCAAAATAAGCATTTCATTAATCCTGAACCAGCTCTCATACTGAACACGCGTCACAATTAAACCATTTGTTTTGCACGTCACCTAACCATGCCAGATCTACTTGGACACCGGCTCTGTTTTGATGTAAAGGGACAATTTAATAGCGCATTTGAAATCTTAAAGAGCGCACCAGTGAAGTATCTCCTTGCAGAATGTTGATGGTTTGTGTTTGAGTTTATTACATTGAAGGCATAACTGTTTTGTTAACTGATTAGGGAGAGAGCATCAGGGCCACATAAAAGGATAAACTTGAGCTTTCCCATTCGGGCTCTCTGTTGGTAAACTTGCTCAAATTTACAACTCCAGAGCCCTGAAGAGCATCCAGAAGATGTTTAAAAAAAAAAGAAAAGAAAAGAAGGTGATTACTATTTACTACTTCCCATAAAACTCCTCTGGACTCTGTTTCATCAGTAGCCAATGTGGTCTACATTAGAAAGGCTGGGTATGGCTCAACAAATTATCTCCAGTACGCACAAACTCAGGGCTTGCGCGTGTAAGGCTTGCAGTGTTGTATATCTTAGTTTTGGCCAGATTTTAAAGGACACACTCTGCCTCCGTCAGATTGTCTCTACCGCGCTTTCATCATCAGACAACAGTCACTTCAGACTTAACGAGCCGGCCTTCCAGACACCTTTTTTAAGACCGAACTAATTACACAAGTGGTTGGCGTAAGCCACAGCAACGCTGGCCCTTTGTTATTTTAATTGTTGTTATTTTGAAGAATGGCGCTTCGGTAAATTCTGCCAAGGATGCCCTAGCAGAATGGATGAGCTCTGAATAATTTATCATCTTTGTGGAAACACACTCTGTGTGTGGTATGGGGGTTGCATAGCGCTGTACTTCTCCATTCTTGTTACGGCGGCGCTCTCATTGGGGATTGATGACGAGGTATCTTTCATCGTGCGTCCACCTCTTCCAGCACCCCATCATTAGGACTTCCATTGTTGCCTGTTCATGGAGCGCTGGATGAATATGACTGGCAGAGGTGGTTTGACTAATTACTCCAGCCAATGGTTCCCGTCCTGATGGATTAATGTGTATTGTGTGAATCAGACAGACACACCCCCCTCTTCCGTGAGATATGAGACGAGTGCGTCCTGATTCGGAGCTCTGCGCCATGCACAACCTTGATAATTATTTTCATAGATGAATACCATTGCAGGCAGGATGATGAAGTGGCCATTTGCGTTCAGAGACTATCGCATGCAAACATGGAGCAGAGTCTTTGTCACTGGCGAGAAATCTGGTGCTGCACAGGCCTGCATCCCTTGTGTCTGTCCAACTTGCATTCTGCACACACACATTCTCTCTCTCTCTCTCGCTCGCTCGCTCGCTCTGCTCTGCTCTGTCTATACCAAATCTTCATTCCCATTTATACAATTTTATACATTTCACAAACATCTTCTCATATCGAACTCTATGGCTGTCATCTCTGCCCTGAATTTACATCCAGACTTAAGATATGAGCAGCAGCCACTCTTCACTCGTCATCCAGTCTTTTGAGATGGGTTCTTTTTCCGTTTTGTAGGAGATCTGTAAGATAAATCAAATAATCAATGGTTTTCATTAGCTGGGGCATACAGGGTTTTAAGGGGGACCCACTTGGAAATTGTATTTATTTTCTTGCATAAAGCTCCTTTCCCTTTTAGAGGCCCCTGTGTGATCATTGGTGTTGGACTGAAGATTTGTGAGGAGCCCCCAGGCCAGAGCGCCGTTCAAGAGTAGATGACATAAAGTATGCTGGGGTTCCCCCGTCATAGTTTATGCCACTGAAACCATAAACTGTTTCTTTATACACCTTCACAGGATACACTGCAGCCACTTTTGAATAAACTGGTCATGGTTTTGTTTTTATTAGTTTAGAAATATTTTGTATCGTTAAAACCTTGACACTTTTTTTTTTTTCTTTTTTTTTCAGCTTTTTACTGGTTTTATTCTTTAAAAAAAGATCAGTCTGTGGAATACAAAATAATTTTGCGCCTACCTGGTTTTTAGGTAGCACATATCTAAATGTACTGTATGTTTCCTGAGAGCGTAGATACTGCTGGTTTTATTTTCACTTTTCACACAGCCCAGCAGAATTGCAGAGATTTACAGTATTTCATGAAATTGTGGTAAATTGTTGCAGTGGGTTTTAGGAACATCTCATGGTGAACAAAAAGCAAGAAAACTAACTCCAGGACAAGCCTAGACTAGGATTTTCTTATTTCCTAAAAGTGATTCTCTCATGAGAACATTTAGTACAAGTAAAATGACTATTTGACTTGAGTCAGACAGTCAGGATTTAGTCTCACGGAAGACCCAAGTGCATGTTGTTTTTTCTCCCCACCTGAGTTGTTAATCATTAACACGAGCTGTTTTTACATTGTAAAGAAAATGGATATTCATGCCGCCTAATTGACACACAAACAGCTTTGTTTTGTACTAAAAATGTCTTCAAATTCCCAAACCCTTTAAACTGGAAAAGAAACAATTGCTCATGGAATCAGATTTTTTTTTTCTTATGCTTTGTTGTGCCTCCAAGCCATGGGTGATACATATTTTAGATTATGTTTTAATTACATCACTTTCAAAAAATAGAAGTGATATTTCACGATAGACAGGCACACGGTGTACGTGCACAAGGCTATGTGGCAGTGACTCATTAAAAGTTAACACTTTCTTTTCCTTGAGAGCAGAATGATTTACTGACCGGGCCTAGTAAAGGAAAGAAAAATAGGTGCTGTAGACATTGATTAATATTGGTAATGCTATCCAACCCCCTCCCCTGTGTTTGTAATGGCCGCCTCCTTATCCTGGTAGCCATGAGTCCTGACAAGAGGTATCCTGCTGGGCTTGAAATGAGCCTAGAATGGAAGCACGTGCCACAGAAGTGTGTAGAAAATGATCATGCTGTCATATGCTGATTCCACCGTGATGTACTTAGTGCTCAGTTCACCTTCTCAAAGAAAGAAAACACCTTATCCTCCGAGATTGAGATACTGTCATTGTCAAGTCCAATGATTTGGGGTCTAAATTTGTGTCTAAGTGAATGATTCTGAGAGTTAAAAAAAAAACAAAAAAAAAAACACCACCAAACACAATGCTGGCTTTATGTATGCTTGCTCGGACCGAGTGCTAATGCTGGGCTGCTATACCATGCTGGCTGGTAATTGCTAACACATGTGCTACCTCTGTCTCGCTGCAGCCGGCCAAGGGAGTTCTGGCGCCTGGACTACTGGGAGGACGATTTAAGGCGGCGACGTCGCTTCATCAGGAACCCCTACGGATCCACTCACTCAGAGGCTGCGCTCAAAGCCGCGGCCGAACACGGTCAGTCCCATCCACCGAGTCCCGGCCTGTTGTTTGCGCTCCCTTTCTTACTCATTTGGTGGTAGCACCAGGTACATGGTAATAAAAATTAGTCTTCCCGTTGCAATAAAAGATTTATTGTACCACAAGACACACAGTAAAATAGCACCCTCATTTGAATTTCACACAGGTAATTTCATACTCTGACTCCCATTATGCAAAGCTGGACTAATAATGTGTTAGCAGCATGCTTCACTCACAAATTCAGTTTTAAACTGAGCTATGAAGGAGATGTAATGTAAGATGAAATGTTGTTCATTCTTTTTTTCTTTGCTGCATAACAGTGGCTGATATCAGTGGTAAGTAGCATTCATGCTCCCTCCTCTATTTAGTCCCTTTGGGGTCATTTTGGAATGAATGCCCTTGATGCATTCCTTTGCAGGAGAGTTTGTTAGATCAGAGGTATACTAATGGATGTACCTTTTTATTGTCAAGGTTAAATGTATTTTGAGGTGTATTAATTATGATTAATTTATTGAGTTAATGTAATAAGTTGTATTAGTCCTCCAGGTTAAATATACTGTACTAGTGAAATGCAAATTGCAGTGTGCCGTTGAAGAAAGAGTCCACATTGTACTTGGAGCCTCTTAAGATGTGGGAAAATGTAATGTGGTTTGGAAAAACTTTGTCAATACTCTGCTATTACCCAAAGTACAGAGTTCTCATTAACACTAACAACATGGATTACTTTTCCCCTTAGTATTCAAATAGGTCAGATCATTTTTTTATTTTTTCTGTGCGCTTCTCTATAAAGACAGGTGCCGATTTTTAATTAACCGCGTCTGAGAGCAATTTAACATTCCCAGCAGTCACTTCTAACCACAACATCTGAACGACACATGTCCCTGCATGAACACCAGGAGTCGCATTTCCGCTTGAGTGCATGTAATCCCTAATTTCTGCAACAACAAAAAAATAATCCAGCACAATCATTGTCATACCAGCTGAATCAATTACTCTCTCCAATAAATGGCCATTTCTGAGCAAAAATGTCCTAAATGTGTCACCTGCAAAAGTCCCCTTAAATGTAACATCATTCCCAAAGACAAATGGCAGGTGTGACAGGAGTCAATTCGAAGGTGATCTAAAAGCAATAAGTGTTGGGGATGCCAGGATCCTGGGAGACTTGGGGTCTGCAGTAATGGCTGCAGTGTGGAGGCAGCTGAAGACCGAGGCCAGCTGTTCTTCTGCAGCAAGCCTCTGCATTTTACTCGTTTCTATCTTAATTCCTCCTCGTTTTCCCTTCAGCTAGTTCATGACAGAGAACAGACACATCACTACTGCTCTGTCACTGACTTCTTTTAGCTGAGGAAAATGTGTTGAAGGCGTTACGTGAGTTGGCTCGTTCAGGTATTTGGTCAGCTATTACATTTTTATTCAAAACTATTTCAGTTTATGTGCTGCAAATATTCTTCACTGGGGGGAAGAAAGAGAAATTCCTGCAAACAACATTTGGCTTCAAAGTCAAGTCTGTGTAAAAATAGCCAGCAGCCAGTTGTGGCAAGGGTATGCTACCTCAAGAGAGTATACTGCCCGGGCCAGCTGAAGTTTGGGAATATATCATTAAAATAACTCTTTGACATTGAAGCCTGACGGCATCCATTTTCTGATGTAACCTTTCGTCTTGTTTTAGTCGACCCGACATTTGTTACGGAAGTGCAGCTCAAGATGAGAATGCAGGGCTGAGTTTTCAGCCAGAGCACAAAGGTCATATCTGGCTGTAATTATATTCATCAGATGCAGAGGGGAAAATGCAGGCTCTCCCCCTAAGAAAATATTTAGTATAAGATCAAGCCTGAATTTACCCTAATTTTCTAGCTACTTGTGGCTGCACTTTTCAAATCTCACGCTTGATCATAAAATTAGAAGCCATGGAAAATATTTAGCTTTTTTTGTTTTACTGACTATTATAACAAAGTGTTATTTTGCCTTTTTAAGAAGAGGGAAATATACGTCTTTTCATTTAAACATGGAGAAAAATGGGCATTTCTGCGTTGAGGGTATGGACAACTGTTATCATTCATACCGCGCCAAGATGATTTCCACAGGAGAGTGTGTGTGGCTGCCAGTAGGCTTGAGTAGGCTGTTATGTATTTATGCCTGGAAAGAACCATCTTTTCTGGGAATTGATTTGGTCTGGTCCAGGGCCCGTGTACCAGAGGTGGCAGAGTAAATACCTGAAGACTAATGTCTCTGTTTTGGTAATCAATACTCGCCTCATGACCGCTCTCCTGGCTACGCACCCGTTAAAAACAAATTTGTTAATTTTGACAATTTAATTGCTGCGACCATGCATGCCTTGAGTTGTATAAGCAGGTAGTTGAACCTCTCAGTCGGGAAATGGGGTCTTGGAAAAAGTGTAACCCGTTGGGATTTCTGCACGTTTCTGCTCCCTGTGCGATGAGTGATGTGGCTGAACTGCCCTGCTACATTTGCTTGCTCTTTGCATAGATTAATTTTGTAATTTTTTAAAATTACGCTTCAATTTAAATGACATTTAAAAAAAAAAAAAAAAAGTAAGAGACTAATAATTTCAGTTAATTCAATGTTTTACTCAAACATTTTGATAGTGTAAATCCCACTGATAACAGCTTGTACTTTAATTGTAGTTAAACATGATTCCACACGCGCAAACGCGCACACCACAAAGTTGTCAAATAAAAAATAAAAAACGGTATCCACTACAGGAACCGAGAGTGAGAAGTTCTGTAATGTGTGACATAACTGGTCAAAATAGCTTTTCTTGCTGTTCCTGTCTGTCTCAACCGAACAGCATGCTGAGTGGTCAGTATTTTTGTTGCACTTACTTCAGTGATATACTGAGGAACTATTAATAACTTGTGCTTGAGGGTAGAATGAGCATGGATCAGCCCAGTCACAATGCTTAGTTGCATCAGTCTGTGTATTTGTAAGGCGTGATACTGTATGGTGGTAGTACAGTACTTTTAAATTGGGGTGAGAATTGCTGAACATGTTTACAGTGAAATGCAAAGAACTTCAAATCGATCTGTGTTTTAAGCTCATAAGCCCCCTGTCCACTTGCTTGGTGTGAATACAATGGCATGTGGTACGTATTAGAGGAGCTGGTAGTAATTTCAGTGCTGCTAACTAAAGAATCCTCCAGGGAGGCTTAATTACAGGAAGACCATTCTAAATATCAGTGAGCTGCATATTTTCCACGACAAGAGATTTTTTATCCTAGCTCCTCTAGCAGTTTCAAAGTGTATAGCCACATGACGCGACTGTGCATTTTTAGTAAGAGCAATAGATTTTCCCTCAGGTGATGATGAAAAAAACAACAAATCCAGTATGTGTTGTATGCTTCTCACTGGATTTAAAACTGGGTTGCTTTTACCAGAATGCTGATAAAACATGCACAGAAGCAGCGAAAGCTCTCGCTTTATTGCCAGCTATGTTTACAAAGAGAGAGGACTTGCCAGCCAGTCTTTGTGCTGTGGACTTGTCTGTGGATCCTTACCATGCACCACTGGGGAATGCAAGGCTCCGTAAATGTTTGCAGATTACCATTTTTCTTAAATAATCCATTTGGAACCTCAAGTCATGTCGAGTTGAAATCAAAATAGGCATTGTGCGACCCTCGTTTTTGTTTTAGATGTGTTCGATTACCATTTTTGTGTGAATGGTGTTTTGTTTTGGGGCAAAAATGCATACAGGGTTAAGATTATGTCTGTCTTTTGTCTGCCTTGTTTTGCTCGTTGTTTTCGGTTTGTCTGCACTTAGCTCTGCAAGTCTGAAAATGCAACACAAGTCAGCATTGCTCCTCACTGTTGAATGTAGGTTAAATATCTGTGCTGGTCAACTTTGTAAATGGTTTAATCAGAAGGTAAACCCACTATACTTTACCAAAGCTGGCCTTGTTATGTTGGCAAAACAAAGTGTATACCCTTTGGAAGCTGACAAAAACAAGATGGTGTTTTACAAACTCCATAGCTTATGTTAGTTTACTTAGTAGTCTCAAATCGACATGCGTTTTATGAAGAGTGGTAAATGAGTGCACTTCTGAAAATTAAATTGAACATTATACTGGAATTTTGACTTTATGTTTTTATTTACCACTACACTAGTGGATGTAGCTTAAAGAAAAGCAGTGGGAAATAAAGCAGTGTTTTGTTTTTTTTTCATATTGAGCACTTTTTTTTTATCAGTCAATCTAAAAATAACTATTTCCTGTTTGTAATGGTTGATTATGATTGCTGTTTTTAGAGAGAAAAGATGTCTGAGTCGGGTGTTTGGTTTCACTTCAAAAATAAAATCTGCTCAAACGTGTGATCATTAAAAAAAAAATGTAAAGCCATTAAACTGCACTGAAATAAAGTGAATCAGGCTTATTGTGTTAACCTACAATACAATATGAAATAAATGTAACTCGATGCATAAAACTGTATATGCCCCCCTCCAGCGTCCGAGGAGGATATTCTCAAAGGCAAGCAGTCCATCAGGAGTCAGGCTCTGGGAAATCAAAACTCTGAGAGTGAGACCTCACTTGACGGAGACGATGACACGCTGTCATCCTTAGAGGAGAAGGACCTGGAGAACTTAACAGGTAAAGAAACGACTCATCCTCTTCACCTCTCAGTCAGTCTCACCCCTCCCAGCCCTGCTGCTGGTGTTGGTTGTCCTGCAGCCCAGGCAAAAATAAAGAAACGTGCTCATTGCCATTTTCATATAGCTCAATATCCTTCCATTGTGTTGCTGTACTAAATAGTGAGTCATATAGCACTTTGTCTTGTGCACTGGCATCCTTATCTCCCATAGGATTTAATTGATTTTCCCATATAATGTTGCTGTTTTGCTTTGATATCAGTGTGTTTCTTTTAGATCTCTTGTAGCATTGCAGACTCGTTATGTGTACAAGGAAAACAGGCTTTCAATGAAAGCCTCAGGCAGGTATTAAACCTCTGGACAGCTATTTCATTATGGCACCACTATCCTAGGAGAGTGCTAGTGAAAACAGTATTTTTTGTTTTCTGTCTGCCACTGGAGGTCTGCTTCACAAACATACACACAGGCCTGAGTAGCAACTCTCAAAACATTTTTTTCTTTTTTTAAATCCAGCAGTAGCCGAGTTTATCCCAGGATACTGCTTACCCTGAAATGAGACATTATATGTATCTGATTCAAGAAAAAGCAGCATTGCCTAAATAAAACCTCCCCTGCATGAGCCTAGTAGCCTGATCAAACGACTCCAACTCAACCTTATGTGACATCTGATCCAACTCACGATGCTGTCAGTCCTTTGTTGCTTTTGATCCGTCCGATATAAAGAATCCTAATTAAATATAATATATACCGCTAATCGGATTGTTGTGTAATCCGCATTTTTATGTGCAGTGACAGCGCTCGCCAGACTAAACTGCATTAATGGGGCTCAGAGTGCTATTAAAATAACGCGACTGGAGGACAATAGGATTAAACGTTGAATCCTGTCTAATAAAGTGATGTGTATACTGTGAGAATATAGAGGAGAGATCATCGAGAAGAGGTTCAGCTTTTCCTCTTAAGCAGCTGTCTGCTTCAGGTGTAATTGAATGTCTTTGACTGAATGGAAGAAAAAAACAAAACAATGTTATTTCAACCCACGGATAACATGTCAGTACTCACGGGGTTCACGAGAGGCAGAGGCATGAATATATATATCTGTTTATTCCATCCGTTTGCAGGAGTGTGCGGGTGCTCGGGGAAATCAAGCCGGGCTCCGAGCCTCCTTTTCTCCGCAGCACACATCTGCAGATACAATGGCTCATATGTGCAGAGCTAACACCCACAGCTCCCCTGAGCCGGGCTCTCATTGTCATTCCGGCATAAATTAAGATTGATGAGAGATTAAACAGTGCTTCACCCAAGCGCCCGCAATCAATGCATTCGGACTGGCAATCAAAGTTGGACTTTTTATTATTATTATTATTTTTTAAATTTATTTTAGTGCGAGTTTCAGGATACTTAGGCCTTAAATATTTTATTTGGAGAACTACATAGCCGTCATACAGTGGGCAGCCATGGGGTTTTTAGTTTTATCTTGAACTCCTCGATTAATTGTAGATTATCAATTCCAGGAGGAAAAAATACAGACCGTGTGTAGCCTTTAGCCTCCCAATTTAAATATACTGCAACTCTACTAGTTTTATATAAACATACCTCTTTGGAGAAACATTCTTACCTTTTAAAAATAGCCGTACATGATCGCTATCTTTGGCGTGTTTCTCTTTCCCACTTATCATCCTTCCTTTTAATTAATTAACCACGTCCACGGTGGAAGGCCCACTGTCTTCCAGGCAAACAACCATCAGCTCAGCGCAATCCCCTGTTGCGTTTTCTATGTTTACCATTACTGCGTAAAGCCATCGTGTTTCCCCACCGCGGAGAGGGGCTTCTCTGACCGGCATGCGTCTGTCCTCTCCAGGCCCAGTAAACCTGAGCACCAGTGGCCAGCTGGTGGCTCCAGCCGCGGTGGTGAGAGGCACCCTGTCCATCACCGCCTCCGAGCTCTACTTCGAGGTGGACGAAGACGAGCCGGGCTTCAAGGCCATCGATCCCAAGGTAAGAGACTCGAGCTCCATTGATCATGACTCACATTGTCAACACACAGAGAAAGCCATGCTCGAATGTCCTATAGTGCTGATTATGGTAAATACATGCAGGCTGGCGAATATAGCCTACAGCTAGGTTGTTATATCTCAGTATCTACAAGTGTGTTATTTTAAATATGCAAAGTTACTATAAGTGAGTTATCTAAACACATGGTAATGTGGTGTTAAAGAGGAGATTAATGTCGTGCCATTCTGTCGTTGAAGTTACAATATGACTATGTTTGAATTGGAATGGGAAAAGAGGTTTGTTTTTCTCTTTACAATACTTTTGGTATTTCGGTACTTTTTCACTTTTACAAAACGACTTTTCTTCATGAATATTTTGTCAAGTAATTTTAACACCATGGCAACATATTATTAATAATCTTAGTGGTGATAAGACATTCAGTGTGTTTGTAATAAATAAATAAATCATCAAACTGTCTTTGTGGGTCAACCATAACGGCAAATGGATCAGGCCTTCCTATTAGTAATGATCATCCAGCAATTTTTTTTTCACGGTAAACAAATAAAAAATAAAAATGCTACGTTAATATTAGCTAGTGCTCCAAATAAATAAAAATCATAAACAGTAAAATGTGGACTTGCTTTGGTAATTCTAGTCAACAGTTAACTACAGAAGCCTGCTGAGCCACAGGTGGCTGTGTGTTTGTGCAGTTTAACACTGCATGAAATGATCGTATTCATTTTTAAATGTGAAGCTGTGTAGTCAAATAGGTTTATTTTAACAGCATCCTCGTCTTTTTGAATGCGAGTTTTATACCAGAATCTGTTAATATAAACTTGACAATAAATGTGTCATATGAGCTACTCAGCGTTATCTAAAATCAACCGCATTAATCAGATTAGGGCTTCACTTTTTGCTGTAGGCCCTGTGCTTGTGTATGCGGTTACAACAGAGAGATGCTCCCGGGCCTTTATATTAACATCAGCCTGTTGATTTACATTCATTCGAAAAACCCTGTAAGGCCTGTGACGCAGTGTATAAATAAAGTAGCCCGTGGCCTAAAGTCGACTGTGTCTGCTTTAAATTTAGCTAAAGCTAAAGCTTTTTTTCCTTCATTTTCTTTTACCAGTTTTGAGCACAGGTCGGCTTTCTCTCGTCAAAATGAATAACTTAATGTTTCTCGTTATCAGACAATAGCGAAACATAAAATGCAACAGATTTCCCTGTCATATCAGCTGTCAAAACACGTCAAGACACGAGGCCAAGTTGTAATTTAATTTGCAACATTTTATTAACATTTCTTTTTTAAGTCACATAATGAAAAAAATTGAACTTGGCACGCTACATTTTATTCTTTCACTTAACGATTTTGTGCATATATTTAAATAAAAGTTTCTTCACTTTGTGAAAACATTTAAAGAAGACAACTAAAAGTTATTACATTTATCTGAAACTGTACCTTCACTTTCTCTCTGGCAGTGGCCCAATTGCTCCGTTTAAAAAGGGGTTTGTGGTTCGCTGCTCTGATGCATTATTTTTGTTACTGATCTTTTTTTTTCTTTTCACATTGCTTGGAGAATCAGTCGCAGAATCATGTTTGTCCTTCTCTGAAGTTTTTTTTTTTTTTTGTTTTATCCCAAAATGTCTCTCGGCTCTGTCTCGACAATCACTTTATAGTTTGTCCAAACTTTTAGCATTGGTGAGGATTTCCCTCGCTAGTCTCCATGTCTGCTTAGCAGCAGCCTCCAGGGCTGAGTGAGGCTTTCCCTGAAACAAGTCCAAGTTTGGCAAGAAGTAGTGGGGGCATCTGCGGCACTGCAGGCAGGATATGAGCTGCAGCAGGATGCCGTTCAGTCGGTCTCCGAGGCAAGACTCGTCCCAGTCGGTCTCTCTCGGGTGCTTCTCGCACTCGTACAGCAGCAGGGTCTTCATGTGGTAGTTGTGGAGCGGCTGTCCCGGCAGCTCCAGGTGACGGTCCCTCAGAGTCTTCAGGACGGACAGACACTTCTTCCTGCAGCCGGCCATAAGCAGCCTGTTCTCGGCCTCGCTGAACTGCAGCACCCAGGCGTCGCTCTCCGCCGAGCTCTGCTTCCCCGTTAACGAGTAACACTCCTTGGAGAGGAGGTTAAAACCCTCGGCTTTGACTTCTGCTACCCGGTTAGGACCGGGCCAAGGGATGTGGGGCATGGGCCATTGAGCTGCACTCCTAGGCCAGATCCCAGTGCACTTGAACGCGGGGGTGATCTGCACCACGTACCTCTCCCTGATCCGTAGTCTGACCTCGCTGGTGTCCGCCACCATCTTCACCACGTCGCGGTAGCTGCATTTATCCACGGCCTGTGCCACCAGAGTCTGAAACCTGGAGCGGATCTTTCTGGCGGATAGGTAGCCCGAGGCGGTGATGAACTCGACCCACAGCGACATGCTCCTTTTACGGCCGTCGCTCAGCTTCAGCACCGCGCAGCCGGGCAAGGAGCCGTCATCCACAAAGTTGAATACCCCCATCTGGTTGAGGTAAAGCACCACCTCGAACTCGTTGGGGGAGATGACCTCCATGCCCTCATAGCGCGCATCTATCTCACTGAGGGAGCTGATAAACCGGGGCTCCTGCACTTCCACCTCCTTCAGGACATCCGACACCACTTTGCAAACCTCCCTTATAGTCTTCGCAATGGCCGCTTTGCGAGCTTGGCATCTCTCGTTGTGATATTTGTTAAGCTGGTAAACCAGCTTTGCCTGCGTCGCAATCATGTTTGGGCAGAGGTCCGGGCTGTACACCGGGGAGTCGCAGTAAGCTGACGGATCCAATGCTTACCGGTAAAGCCAGAGGCAAATGCTACCCCCGTGCAGGAAAAGTGTGTAATCAAAAGTTTTTTTTGTAGTTGCTTTTTAGCAGCGGATGGACGTCAGTGTGAGGAGGAGGAAACGGATAGGGATGCAACGTATTAGTCTGCTAAATATCAGTCCAACTCATGAGCACTTCCAGCACCGCTAGGTAGATTCATATTCAGGTTGTGGGTCACCATCCGTGTCCTGGGCTGCACACGCTAAACGCTAAAAACATCGTCTGTGACCACTCATCTCCTCTTGCTGTTATTCTCTCTCTACCTCTCTTTCTCTCTGTGCCCCCGCGCTCACTTTTCGTCCACACTCAGCTGTGAGCTAGACTTGTGTAGTTTATGAATGGTTCCTTGAGCAAGAGTGAAAGGGGTCGGGCTTCTCCTCCTGCAATCATGTGCGGAGCTGTCAGTGCAGGCAGCCAATCAGAGCACAAGAGCTCCAGTCCGCCTCAGCAGCAGCGGGGCGCGCGGAGCTGTCTGCTGCTCCCAATCCGACACAGGAAAACACAAACCTTTTTAGGTTTATACGGGCGGATTCCCGTGTACACTCTCTAAGCCAGCAGTAAAACATTTTGCAGTGTTCCTCTTTGCGCGTAATTTCGCTCGGTGCGTTCTAAGGAGTGGAAGTGTAGCCTAAAGGCAAAATGTGAGTGACAAAGCAACTTTAGACTGCTTGTATTCTACAGATAAGTCTCTCTTTTTCCTCTCCGTTGTTAATTGAATGTGTTTCTGCAGCGTTTTTCTCATTTTTTGAAAGGCTCAGTAATTTGCAGCGTTTTTTCTCTCACTGACAGCAAGTATTATTTATTTTCATTCATTGGTTTACGCAGCATGTCCTACTTTTGTCCTACAAAGTCTGGTGGACTGTGTTGGCTTAATCTTCAAAATGTATACTTCTGTTTTATAAATTTAAATATGATGTTACCTTTTTCGAATTAGACATCTAACAGGCATGGTGAGTTGGTCACATTATTCCTAAATTCAATTAAAACAGAAAAAAAAACAATATTTATGTCCATAATTTTTTTACTCATTCTCTTCATTTAAAGTCCATTCTAATTCCTTTTTATTCTGGGAGAAGTCCTTTAGCTATTGTCTTTTTCTATCACATTCATGTGAAATTGTGTGTTTTTTTATTTTTTTATGAACAGTGAATATTATATGCTGTTGAATATTGTTAAGCCATTTATCATTTTGTTAATGCACGTTTAAAATCGTAAATGTGTTGAGAGCACCTGCAGCTTAGGCTCAAAAAGCATGAATTAGAGTGCCTGAAACTATAAACTCTTAGCTTTTTTTTTTTAAAGCTAAGTTGATTTAAATGTTATTGGACATTTAGGCTTAGATAGATGTTCTATATTGTCCACAAAGGGAAATGAATTATGTGCAGGTTAGTACCATACTAACAAACCATACAATAAATAAATAAAACATCAAAACCACACAGTACAAAACATGATTACGTGTGTGTGTGTGTGTGTGTGTGTGTGTGTCAGTCAATATTTTGGATTGAGTCAAATAACTGAAACTAGACATGTGTCCGTAGCGCGCGCGCACACACACACACACACACACACACACACACACACACACACACACACACACACTATTTGCCCGTGGGTTTATCGCCGTGAACCCCGTCCATACTGAATAATTTAACCAGGGGTCTCTCTGAGGTTGTAATTGAAGTCCCCTTGTCACCCAGACTTCACTTTGGAGGACTAAAGAAGCCATTACTTTGTCCCACAGACAAGCGGCTGCAGTGTGAGACACGTATAGTGCTTGAAATGTAAAAACCTGCAGTGAAAGCCAAATGAAATGTTTAGGAGAGGTATTGTTGCAGCCTGTTACCTTTTGTAGTCCTTAAACATGTGTCCCCTATTCCAGTTAACAAGGTCACAGTAATTATTGGTGTCTGGCGTAAAATTGTTTGGAGCTAATTGGACATTTTCTGCTACTTTTAAGTCTCCCTTCTTTCAAGGCTTCAGTTAAATACAGGTTATAATTTCAAGTGATTATCGTTTTTGAAAACCTGTCACTTCCTCACTAACATTACAACTGTTTATATAGTTTATTCATTCCTGTAATTAAAAAAAATATATATCAGGCCTACAGTAATAAACCGAGGCCAGTCAGTCTGTAATATTTTGAATGGCTTTCGTTAAGTGTTGATCACAGACAATAAGGTTGACTGTAGTTGCCTGCATACATGCAGCTACATTATGGAAGACTGTCCGTATACATTTTCTCTGCATTAAGCAGCATGTGCCTGTTGCCAAACCTTATTTCAGAGGCCATAAATAGCAAACACCTGGCAAATAAAATGCCAATAAAATACGTAATACGGAATATTGATTCAACAATGATTCCCAGAAACCTATTTACTGATATGAAGAAGACAACTATGCAGGGGAAGTAAACCACGAGCATTTCAGAAAAGGCAAAGATTAATGAGCCCCTCTCCCCTCCTTCATAGTTAACACATCTTCTGGACTTCATCATGTAGCTTTTTTTTTTTTTTGCATGTGCTGATGAGGCTTTAGGGAGTGTAAAGTAACTTCTGATGAAAATATGTAGAATTTATCTTGAAAGACCTGCTGAATATTTGAGCTCATGTCAACAAATTTCATAATGCAAAATGCCCAAGTTAAAACGCATTCAATTAGATTTACATGGGAATGATCATATTTCGATATTTTGATCAAAGGCATAAACGTGTCACACAAACTACATATTGTATTATATACAGTATATTCATTTTGACATGCAGGGCTCGTTTGCCCATCTAAGGTAGTTAAATTAACTTTGGCCTCCGTGGAGAGGTTTAGTGTCGGAGTAAAACCATCCAAGGGGAAACTTGCATCGCATTGACTAAATGAGCACACATTTATTTGAATATTGTTCCTAGAACTACTAGATTGTTCAGAGAAACCGGCAAGACAAGCAACAGTTGTCTTGGCAACCGTTGATTTATTGTGATATTTAAAAGAAGTATTAAACTGAGATTTGGCATTCCTTCCCTGTGTATCACACTCAAGTAAAAATGATAGTGATCCCAATGTTTGAAAAATAGGATAAAAAAAATAAAAACAGAGAGAAATAAATGAGGAAAAAATGTCTGGCTGTTTGATTTCTGGGTGACTGTTTATTATCAGGTCCACAGCTCCAGAGAGATTAATCGACGCTACTTGGAGAGCAAGTGTCCAAATATTATGAAGGACTTGATAACTGTAGCTTAATGAAATATACGGCACACAGATCTTTGCAAAGACATTGTGAATCCGTTTTTGCTCACCAATCAAACCACACGTTTCTGAGCAATATGTTCTTTATTGTAATGTAGAATGGACTGCAGTGGATTGGGTTTTATTAGAATTTGCCAGTTGAAGTGTAAAGGTCAGCCAAAACTATGTGTATGTACATCTCATGTGCTGAACTGCACGTTACAGTCATAGGTGGAAAACAGAAGTAGGGTTAGCACACTGCTGAGACAGCTGGGAGCAACTGTGGGGGCATTTGAAATAGTTTTTAGTTTATCACATTTTTTATTTTTGTTTCTCCTATTTCCCCCCTCTTCTCTTTTATGGTAGGACTATATGTATATATCTATTTAAAGACACAGGCCACCTCACTTATTCATCCATTCTTGCTACTTCTTGTGCCCTTTATCTCCTGAAAACGTTCAGAATTATCTGTGGTGCCTAAAGAGTCCCCCCCGGTTTATATTGACTGGAGAAAAGATCAGGGGCCTGTCAGAGAGCTCTTTGATCTGAGTCTCTGACGACTCCACAGTGATCCCCTCACGAGCACAAAACGGCATCCATGCCTGTGCAAATCTCTGCCAGCTGATGAGTAACCTCACTCGCTCCTCTTTTTTTTTTTTCTTCGTCTTCTCCTGGCCTTGCTCTGTCTGTCTTTCCTACGGTCTCAGCTTTATTCTTCTTTTCCCTCTCCTCTCCTACCAGATTACGCTGAGTACCCCCAGGTGGCTCATTACTGTGTATACTACACAGTTTTCATAACCGTTCACAATTAGTAAAACAACCTCAAAGACATAATTTCTCCTAAAATATAGTTTAAACATATTTGGTCCCTTTATATGCAGATCCTGATTCATGAGTGTCTTAAAATAAAATTGAATTTCAGTGATAATGTTGTGAATTTAGTTAATCTCCTTGTTGAATCCTCAGTTTGAATCGCCAGTATGCACTGTACATAAAACAAATACAAAGTGAAAGTCTCTTAAAGTAATTTACAGCAGAGTGTCATTAACAGTGGCCTTGGTCCTTGCAATACATCTCCAAATGTTATGGCTACATTTTATGGCAAGGCCTTAGAGATATTTGAAGAAGGCAGTAGAAAAAATAGGTTTGTTTTGCAACAGAATGTGCAACAGTTTCCTCCCTGCGTCTGTTTGACTTGGCGTGCTTTGTAATTCCAAGTTAGTGATAAGGGAGGGGGATGTTGAAGCTTGGCATTTTTAGGTAGTGCAGTTTTCCTTTCTCTGGAAACATGATAGGTGTGTGGGAAAATGGCTCACTACCTAACAACACAGGCACATGTGCACATAGACCGACATCGGCACACACGTGAACTAAGCAAGTGAATTTTTGATGCTCTTCACACATTTTGTTGCTGTCTCCAAAACCCGGATGGACCCAGCTGCTCCCTCCATAGAGGGCTCAAAGAAAATCATTGCAGGCAACTAATTGCCTGGCAGGGCCCTGCATCTGCTCGGCAGATAGCAGAACTGATGAAGTCACAGAGCAGATGTGTGTTTGCCTCTGTGTGTGCGTGTGTGTGTGCGGCAGCACTCTCTCTGTGTTTAGACACAAACCATCAATATTGCATGTGGAGTTATTGTTGCGGAGCCACTCCTGGAGACTACTAATGCATGAATGAGGAAGTGAAATTTGCTCTACTTCCAGCTCATTGGTTAAAGGAAATACCAGCAAAAACCTGATTGGAGGAACAGTCCCTTAGATCCCCATTGCAATCTGAATGTATTATAAACTATTCCTGTGTCCTGATAGAAAACGATTTACTCTTTCTAACTGTGGTGTGAGTATGGAGAATGTTATCCCACAATCCATCACATACTGGAAATGGAAAATATTGAGGATTGAGATGAAATCTTCAGCAACAGATTGATAAATACAAAAAGTAAGTTAGAAATATTTAAGAAAAAAAGTGTTGCTTTTTATTTATGAATCTTTCAAGTTTGAATTTCAAAGCCACAGATTGAGGTTGGCTAACAACTTGTATAGTCATGTCAGTAAAAATAGTAAAGTACAGATAATTGCTTGTAATTGGATTCACTGTAAAAAAAAAAAAAAAAAAAACTAAGTCTGCAACTTTAAGACATTGCATTTACTTTATTTATACTATTAGTGTAAAATATAGACGTGTTTAGGGAGGATCTAATTGTTGGAGAAGTAAATAAGATTATCACTCACTGGGCCACACAACTATGTGAAAATCAATTATAACTGCTGCAAATCACGGAATATTTTTTTGTTTTGTTAAAATAGCATTTTAATGTCAACTGGTCATTTTCATTTGACTTCACAAAAACTAAACGGCTGATATACGTATAACTGTGCTGCTTTTTGTGTTTTGTTTGTTTTTTACTCCTGTGGACATCCACACTGTGTTTTCAGAAAGTTTTAGCTAAAGGCCAGAGAGAAAAGTATTTTGGAAAGAATATCAGTACATTTTCCCTAAAGGTCAGTGTCCAACCTTGGACTATGTAATGATAAAACCCCCACTGAGAAGACATTGTTAACTCTAATTAGTGGGGTGGCGACGTCTGCTCTTGGTTAGCTGGAGTGGCTGAATGGATGGTCACTCCGTCAAAGAAAACCACCCTGGTGTTATGTCGCGACCAGTCCCATATCGTTAAGCTCTCCCTAAAGTGTCAAACTGCTGGGACTGCACCCCCTCCCCCCCTCCTCCTGCTCGCTCCACCAAACTCCCATGGTCACCAGGGACAACCTTTGGCTGCAGCTGCCAATCACAAAGAGCCATGGCAGCGAGAGGTCTCTGAGAGAGGAGCCTATTGATTTTCCTGTTAGAGCCTAAGTAGTGTGTGCTATAGGACTAACGGACAGCCCAAGCAGGTATGTCATTATCAATGAGCCCAAGGAAACGGATCCCCTCACTCATTCATATTGGCCTCGTTCCCTCCCTCGTTCCCTCCCTCCGTCTCTCCTTCATGCCGTTCCACCATCCATTCCCTCCACTCTTCTTGTCCGCTTTGACAGTTTGTCCTGAGATGGTCAATAAATCGCTCAGCCACACCACGACAACAACCGGCGGAATGATGGGTTGGGATGACCTTCTTTCTCTTAATGTCCCCTCTTTCCTTTACTCTTTCACTCTCTGTCCCTCCCTGCATTCCAGGTACAGTAATTATAGCACCTGTAAGACATGAAACGTTTCCGTACCAGAGACACAATCGTTAGCATCACCGCCGTCATTTGTTCCTCTCGGATTTTTCCCGTTCCTCGAATCCTAAACATCCAGGGTCAGTTTAATCTCGAGCGTCATTCCCTGCAGCCCACTTTGGCTCATCCAGTCATCAGAAAACCCAATTATTATCATACTGCTCCTCACGATTTGCCTCACTGCTTATGTCAAGTCATGGCCCAAGCCTTGGGAACTGTTCAACATAAAGACATGTGCAAACAATTACGAATGATTTAAGCCAATTAGCTGAGATAAGGCCAAATAAAGGTTTAAAGCTTCCTGAAGTGAGTTTGTGTTCCCCAGTAGAGCAGTAAAGTCTTGTTAACTTCTTTACTGTCCCTTTATCGCTCTCTCTCTGTCTCCCTAACACAAAATGCACATGCAGACCACCTCCTCTCCCTTTTGAGTGTCAGACCACATCGATGGTTGTGATCTAGTCTCTCATATTACACTCCAGTTGTTTGAGCGAGGTTATATCAGAGATGATTAGATCATTCTGTAAGGATGAGGTCAGCGGTCCCTGGCCAGATGTGGGGTGTTTAAGAGTGATGTTAAGGATGGGCCTCATCATCTCGGTCTTTTGGTATGTGAGTTGGTCGGTCCACCACTGTGGTTTAGGCTGAAAGGCTGAAATATTGGATTGGTTGCCATGACATGTTATACAGGTATTTGTGGTCCCCAGCAGATGAATCCTATTCACATTCATGATCGTCTGACTTTTCCTTCAGGGTGAGGTTGACACTTAGTTGTTAGTTGAAATATCTCAACAACTGTGGGATGGATAACCATGAAATCCCCTGAGGATGAATCCTACTGACTTAGATGATCCACTGAATATTCTTTTAGGGCCACCATCAGGTCAAAGTTTTCACTTATCCAATAAATGGATGCATTATGACATTTAGTACAGTCAATCATATCCTCCGCAGGATGAATAGTAGTAGTAATAACTATGGGGGTCCCCTAACTTTTTATGTAGCGCCATCATCAGGTCAAAATTTGTATTTATTAAATACTTTGGTTTTTCAAAACTAATGACATTTTTTTCAACCTCAGTTGTGAACATGCTAAACTAAGTTAATAAGGTACAAATGATCCTTGACAACAGCATTTACAGTGGCTCAAAGTACCACTGTGACTAAGTACAGTCTTACAGAGCTGGTAGTGTGATTATAGAGCCTTAGTCTTGTTTTTCACCCCTTTGATGAAATGCAAACTGTGACTCTTGAGCAAAGCAGACTGAAGAAGCTTTAGAGCAAGTGAAAACCAGGTAGGACAAGTAGAGGAAGGACGATTGCCACATTGGCAGTCGCATAAAGAATCATTAGACACTGTCATCTCGCCCCCTAAGGATGACTAATGTCCCCCTTCCAACCGCTCTTCCCTCTCACACACACACACGCACACACAAGCACACAAACAACTCTCTCAATCTCTTTTCACTAATAAACATGCTTGGCCTCTCTTTATCCCTCTGTTTGTGACCTGACTTTGGACCTTAACACCACCACAGACCACTGTTCCCGAAACCTGGCCTACACTTAACCAAGCACCTCCAGACAAAGAGCTGCCACCCCCTCTTTGCACCTGAGCCTAGCCCCTCCATCATGCTCCCTCTCTGGGCTTGACTGGGCCAGTCAGGGGGCAGGTGCCTCCCCTCCCTTCCTTTGATTGATCCCCTCTCTCCGTCATTTATTCCCTTCGTCTGCCTCTGACACACGTGTCAAAGGCAACACACCAGCCTGATGGATAGGCCTGTTTATGGATGCCAGTCTGCCTGGTAGGCTACTGATATTACAATCAGCACCTGTGTACCTGCTGTTCACACAAGCCTCTGTTATTCAGCTGAGGTCAGAGAGACACCCGGCTCCAATTGAAAGATCGATGTCCAGCCCAGCATATTGGAAATTGGAATTGTAAATGTGGTCTTGTTTTGGCAGAAAGGTCTGTGCTGCCTTTCAGATGATAAAACTAGATCCATATGTTGAAGAATTTGAGTAAATATGTGGGTTGTTGAGCTTCTTTTATCTTAATCTTTTTTTTAATCCTAGAATACTTCGTAAATACAAAGGCAAAATGACAGGACTAGGACATATTTATTATAGCTGTTAATTTCTACAAGAAATCAGGAGTAGTCCTAACCAGATGCATGTGTTTTTATAAAGTAAGCTGATAGCATTGATGTGCACTCTGTGTAAAGACATCTCATGTGCCAGAGAGCAGAATGTTACATTGCTGAATTCTGGTGCCTCCATTGCCATTTTGGTTAATGACCCATCCAGTCTGGTTGAAATAGCACATCCATAGGGACATTCTGCGGATTACTTACTCATCCAAGACTCCTTTCTAGCAGACATCAGCACAACAGAGCTATACTTCTGCTCTGTATAAGCAAGACTGTAGAATAAGATACAGTACTGTATAAACAAAAAGCAATTCTAATACACAGATGATATTTAATACTATAAAGTCAAATCAAAGGACAGTTTTTCTTGTTGTGACTTTTCTAAACCTCTCCACCATCATCTTTTTTTAACATCTCAATAATAAAAGATGATGCACTTCAAATTTGTTCCACACCAGCAATCACCGTCATAATAAATCTGTATAGTAACTAATTAAATGCTGAGGCTTGTTTTAATTAAAGTACAGTGTCTGAACCTTTATCAATAATAATTACTCTTTAAAGATGCACATACTGTATGTAATGTGAAAGGGGGCACTTGTTGTCACCAACCCAAAGATATTTATATAATTAACTCTGCAGTTCTCAGCTTTACGGAGTGTTTTTAATTTCTTTTAAAAAAAAGTCAAGTTTAAGCTTCTTTCAGCTAATTGTTTTGCTCTTTTAGTTTGAAACTTGTTTTGGTTCATTCTCATTACTCTCATGAAATGGCAAAAATGACAGGACTAGGACTGCCTGCTGCCTAAACTGCAAACAACTGTGAACTGAAGAGACCAGCTGGTAAACAAAGTGTAACATTTAGCAGCTTGAGCCAGATATTTCCTTAAGGATAACAAAAGACCAAAAATGAGCTACAAGGAGAGTAAATATTGAACTTGCATTCGTCAGGTGGCCACAGCATAACAGCAAATGGATGCTAATGTTGCTCCATGTTTGCTGGATGTGCAAATAACTTGCTAACATGTTTGATTTAACAACTTTATAAGGTGATAATATGTTAGTTGTTTTTACAGCCTGTTCTGCCTAAAAAAAATCAATTATTTTCTGCCTTAAGGCACGTCAAGTCAGTTTGATTTATAGAGCTGAAAATCACAAATTACAGTCTGTGCAGCATACGACACCCAGGGACCACAATGGCTTTGTGTCATCTCTGACTATGTATTTTAATGTATGACACAAAGTACTGTTTCATATTTTATATTTAAATGGTCAAATAAAATCAATCAATCAAACTCTATCCTTAGACATCTGATTGGATAAACTCCACCCCCCAAAAAACCTTCTACTAGGAAGAAACTAAAGATCAACTACAACCAAATGGGGCGTAGATTGTAGACAGACGTCACATCTGAGTGAATCTTGTTGTACTTCATTTGTATTTCATTACTTCATAATGTATCTGCTTTCAGAGTATTGAAAATGCTCACTAATATAATTCACTGTATTACAGTAGTAACTCAAAATGCTTGTCACTGATAAACCTGTAGCTCCAATTGACTCACCTTCAAATTCTCAAAAATCTCCACAGCCGTTCCTTTATACAAATCCCATTGTCTCCCCCTTCTTTTGCTTGGGACAACCAAACCCCAAATTCCCCAAGAGGGGTGTACTTTTCACCCCACACCCACTTAAGCTGGTGACAATAGGCAGATTAGAAAAGAATTTACTTCAGCGAAGCCTCGCACCAACCCCAAAAAAAGCCTATCCATCACTAAATGGCAAAATGAGAGATTGAAGGAAAGCGGGGAGAATGCGATAGGAGCCGGTCAGCGATCTTAACCTGTCTGATGTTTGCCATGGCAGCTTATAGGGGAGTGGAGGGCCAATAGCATTGAGGCTAAAACACCTCCTGCGCTTCAGTGGTGGCTCTGGGTTGTCTCCTTGATTTTCTGAATATCAGTGAAAAGCATATGCATTCTTTTACTCCTTATCCTGATCTGCAAGTGTTTAGTGATGAGCATGACTGATCAAGGAATGTATTTAAGCTCTTTCAGTGCACTCTCAACAGGTGCCCTGCAATACTATTAAGGTCTCATATGTAGCTGCTGGTTTCCTATGAGGGCATTTTATATGCACTATATCCTAGTGCAAAGCTAAGCTTTGTTTTTATTGCTGTTTTTATGGTGCTGTGATATCGATGTCCAATTAAAGAGTATGTATTAAGTTAACTCTAGTTCTATGTGCACTGTGTGTACCATGACGTTTCTTTACTGCACTGTCCAAAATGATATAGGTTTGATAAACGTGCATCATGAGAATGCAAAGACAGCGGAGAGGATTTTCTCAATTTGTGGATGTCTGCTGCATTTCACACCCCTCTTCCCTTCACTTATGTGTCCTTATCCATCCTTTGTTCCCCATCACCTTTGAGCCACTAACTCTGCCCTTTGTGGCCCCAGTCTAAGCTGTGATAGGGTACAAAAAGGAAGTGCTGATCTTAAATATTGGAAAAAAAAAATAGCAGAGCTATTTTAAATACATCTCTGAATGCTTTCTCTGTGTAATCTGCCAAAATATGCAAGACTTTGTTGTTAAAAAAAGGCTCACATTGTCTTATTTACTAAGGGTTTTGGCTCGTCATATTTTCATGTTTATGTATATCCCTACTAGTACTGACACAATTAGTGTTTAATATTGCCGCTATAGTATCTTATGTGCCCTTTTGAGGGTTTCGTCCTCACAGCTTATGCCCAAAGGCTGAATGTTTAATGAGTTAATGCACTGAAGTCTTCACTTCTCTACCAATTAACCCCAAGACCACTGCAGCATTTTCCTAAACCTACACAAGACCTTTTTTTTTTTGTTCCCATTTCAAAAAGGCTAAGCAGCCAAGGAAAGGAGAAAAGGCTAACCTGTTAGCAAACAGTGAAAAGGGCCCAAAAGGGGTTTAATCCTTATTAGGCCAAATTCAGACTAAGTGGCCCCACAGATACCTTCAAAGGGGACTTTCTTTAAGGAGTGCAAACTCTTACTGGGTGACGTTTGGGACTGAATGCTTTGAGCCTTCAGGCTCCATAACCTACACTTGCTGCAAGCTGGGCTTGTTTATTTTGCTTTAATTCTCTCACACTCCAGCGCAGCTTCTTAGTTGTGTTTATTTTTTTTGACCTTGTAGTTTGTTTGACTTCCCTCGAGGCAAATAGGGCTTTATGTGTGACCAGTGATTACATCTTGAATTAGTTACATGATGGTAGAACAATTGTGCCTATCCGTCATTGGTGGACACAAATGGTCTTGACTACTTACATTGAAGCCTGTTGACAATGCATCCACTAGTCTATCAGCATTGTCTGTTCCTAATTATACATAGATTCTAGCTATAATGGATAATACATGTATATGTCGAATGCTTATTATTGTTATTAAAGCGATGGTTTGAAGTTTGGGAAAAGGAGCTCCTTCACTTTCTTGCTGAGAGTTAGATGAGAAGATCAATACAACTCTTAGATATTAGAGTGGTATCAATCTTTTCATCAACGAAGGGCAACAATAAATTAAATAAATAAAAAAAATTTAAAAAGTAAAAAAAAAAAAAAAAAAAAAAGTTTCTTTTGGGTTTTGGTAACCTGACTGTTGATTGGTCTACAGTCAGGTATATCACTTGGATACCTTTTTTATATTTTCACTGCTTGCCCAGCCACACTGCTCCCATAGTTCAACAGTCATGGAGCACATGACTAGACCGAGATGGTGTCGAGGCTGGCCAGTTAAATCCTACTCTTGCTGCGGCACAAAGGCTACAGGATAACTGCTGTAGTGTGAAAGTAGAGTCATGTGTCTTAAAGTCAAATGATTCCAGGCTCTTACTGTGAGGGAGCATTGTTTTCCTCTTGAATGACTTGCCTATTTCACCCCAAACACCTACTCACCAACCACACACCTTCGGTTCTGTAATGGCTTTTGATTGAAATACATTCTCTTTCAAGAAATCTTTACAGTAAAATTATGTTGATGCATCTTTCTGTCCCTCTTTCCAGTACAGTACTCTCAGTCATCATCCTATCTTTTTTTTTCTTTCTTCTGGCCATCACTCAATCTCAAAAGCAAAATCTGTGTTAATTGGCTCCAGAGGGCTCTTGGAGGCTTTGTGTCAACGGTGATGAGGATCCTGATTGGTCCAGAGGCACAGGCAGCCAACAGACCCTTGTTAGTGAGTTGGGGCCCTTTGCTTGCTCGTTAGTCCGATGAACTCATTTACTGATGGGGAGGGGGTGACAAGGCCTTGTTTACCAGGGTGGAACAGAGGATGGTGGGGGTTGAGGTGAGCGGGGGAGGAGGCGAACAAGTATATGGGTAAGGAATAGTGAGAAGAAGCTTATTAGAGTTGTAAACTCTGGTATGTTTGTGGATGCACTAGGTGAAGAGTGTCAAAAAGTCCTTAAATGTCCACTTGTGTTTGCCTGTGACTTCTTTCTCATTTGCCGTTGCAGTAAAATGGCCGTCAGCGTCTCGGTCCACTGAAACTGGTTATTGTAGATGGCTTGATTCTGTCGTCAGTCAAGTGAGGAAGAGTCGCAAAGAGCATGGCACTGATGTAACTATAAGCAGTGCTTTGCTTTGTGTTTGTGACTTTGAATAAGAAAAAGGTGGAGTTTCGTTTAATTATCGCAAGTTGTCAGAATCTGCAACCTCAGTCCATTGTTTGCATGTAAAAGTCATTTTGTGACGTGTGGAGTAGTGAGTGTAGAGGAGTGTGCACGTAGACGGGGTTTGGGAAATGAAAAGCAATAAGCAACTCTACATGCTGATAAGTCCACAGGTTTTCTTTTTTTTTTTTTTTATGAATTCTATCAAGTTCTCCCAATACCGCTTGTCCCTCGTCTCCGTTTTGATGTTGATGGATCACCTCTCTTTCTCCCGCTCATTAATTTCATCACCTTATCTCCCACACCACTTCATTTGACCAAAAGGTAATAATAAATTCCTCATCCATTATCCTTTAACTGAGGCAGCCATGCGGAAATACTTAATAACAGGCAACAAATTGAACTTCAATCACCTCATTTTCCTTCAAGGATGCACATCACATTAAACTAAACGAGCAAATGTGCATATACCACTTATCAAACAGTGTGTTTGTGTGTCCAATTTTAACCGATTTCTTTTACAAAAACGACACTTGGGGTTAAAATATGTTTTTCAGATTTTTATGACAAATAAGGATTTACTTATTTACTATTGGTAATTGGCTGTGGCTTCTGTCACTTCAACTCAAGTGTCTTATCAGCCCCATAACACACACACACACACACACACACACACACACACACACACACACACACACATACACACAGCGAAGGTAGTTGAACGCCTGGTCTATTTTGAACCACGCTGCTAATAGTTGGTGTGTTGCTCACCTGACTTTCCTCTAATTCAGCGTATTTTCAGTTACATTTCCTCTTTCTTTCTTTCTCGTTTCTGAAGAGGCAGTGGTTGGTAAAGGAAACTGGGTTTGTGACGGAAAGGGGGTGATAGAGAGGGTTCACTGGCAAGAACTGTCTGCGAGATTCAGCGGTGATTGTGTGTGTGTGTGTGTGTGTGTGTGTGTGTGTGGTTGTGCGGGTGTGCGCGGTTGTGCGTGTGCGCGCGCAGTTACGCACCGCAGCCATAGTCACCCGGCCCCTCTTCATGTGTCCCTCTTCATTCCGCTGTCTTTTGGGCATCTGACAAAGACAAACGACAGTGCTTCAGAAACGAGCAGCCGCCCGGCGCACAAACAGGTTGAAAGAGGAGGAGGGAGAGATGGAGAAAAAAAGCATTGCAATCAAGACTAGTTCCTTTGTTTTCTGTTTGGCTGTTTCCTCTCGCGTGACGCTTTGAAATTGATCTCGGGACACAGCAGACCTGAATCCATGGATAATGTTCCACTTGAAATGAAACATCAATAAAACTCTGCTTTATACTCAACCAGTCACATTGACGTAAAGGCTCCTGGAATCTTCTGTCCTCTTCTCAACCTCAATCATTTTATTTTTTATTATGTTTTTAAACCGAACAACCCTTTTTTGTTCGGATAGTAAAATGTAAATGTGATAACCTGAGTCTGGCTTTGGTGTTCCTCTTCTGCTTCTGTAGCAATCTCGTCTCTTTGAGCCTGACTGATCCAGTTCCACCATTACTATTTATCAAAGAGTAAGCTTGTGCACCCATAACTCCAGCTCGGACAATAACCTCCACACCATTGTAATTTGTCCAGACATGGTCAGAACGACGAGAGCATTACTGCATGGATAGTTTGTCACGCTCCTTGTCACCCACTCAGCTTTTTCATCTGCAAGGGAAAGGGCGCCGCCGATAGGGACAATGATCTCGGGAACATAAAGCGCTATTTACAGCATTCCAGGAGATTCATCGGCCCAGAGACAGATATGATATCCTGCTGCCTCCGCTGCTGTCATATCTATCTGTGGAATCAGAGACTGCAACTTTATCACTTCAGCCCTGGGCATCTTCTTGACATCCATCGTGAGGTCTATCAGTGTACTCCTGGGGATGAAATGAGTAAACCACTCCCTTTGTGGAGGTGGAAGGTTACTCTCCAAGCAGCCACTCATCATACATTTGAAAACAGGAATTTCATTTTTGATCAGATAAAAGCAGAGAAGCCGTTTCTTTGAAGAACTTGAGATAAAATAGTATTACAATTGTGTTGGTTGGTGATATGTAGTGGGATTTCAGTAGTCTATATCCATGACGTTCCACTTCCGGGATTGCTCTTGTTCTGCAGGAAATTCCGCCGGTTTTCGGATGTCCGTTACCTCCCGCTTTCTTTGTGTTGTAATTTTAAACTCCGTTGGATTTATGAGGACTAAGGTTAACTGCTCCTCAGATCTCTGCAGGGTAAATCCAGACCGCTAGCTAGACTATCTGTCCAATCAAGCGACTAAAACAACCTTTGAACGTACACACGTTCCACCAAAACAAGTTCCTTCCTGAGGCGATTTTGCAGCGGCACCGTGGTTCCGCCCGGCGTTTAGCACCACCCAAGACTAATGTGATTGGTTAAAAGAAATGCCAATGAGCCAGAGCACATTTTTCTCCAATTCCAGATTGCTGTGTGGATTAGCCAGACCCTCCTTCGCAGCTCTGTGGAGGAAGGTCTGGCACCCCCCTGGACTCATATTGGTAGAGATGCTTTTAAAAGGGTAGGGTTGCTGCCAGTACACGTTAGAGTGGAGCAGTTCAAGTTGAATCATATGTATAATGTCATAAATGGCTCGGCTCCCAAATATCTACATTCCCATATAAAAATGGTTCATACACAGCATAATCACAACACTAGGGCCAGTGTCAACAGGTATAACATTGTGGAATAATCACAACGCTTTCCCTCAAAAGTGTAAATACCAGAGGGGCTTTTAGACACAAGGTTAAGGCTTTTTTATGGAATAGAGTAGCTAATATTGTTTAATTAGAGTAGACTGATTATTTTGTGATTTATGATTCTCTGATTTTGGAATGCTTTTAAATCTTCTGTATGATCTGTATTATATGTTGTTGTCTTTGACCGGAAATAGGTCTTCCTGATGTTTTAACACCAAGGACCATGTTGGAAATAAGTGTTGACACTTTAACATGCTATCCTTTGGATTATGTTGTTTGTTAAATCCAAAATAAACCAAACCAAACAAAATCAAGTCTGTCAGTAGAGAAAACTAATCAGGTGTCTCAGCCTGGTTGTCAGCTAAATTCAATCGCATCAACGATTCTATATCTAACGGTCTATATATGCAGACTATTATATACTGTAGTTAAAATTGCATACTTCCAATATACAAATCCTATATGTGGAAACAAATCTCATGACATGATCATATTTTAAAATGCATCTATGCTATGCATGTTCTCTAAATACTATTGTGTTTATGAATGTTTAATTCAATTCCTAATTTGACTGCTATATAACTATTTATCTTTCTGTAACCTTGGAAATTAAGAATTAGCAGGTCAAACATCTTTGCTTAAGGGTTTTCTTTTCACTTTTCGCAGTAGTTTACCTTATGAAATAAATTTTCCTTGATGATTAAAAAATGGCGTTTGCTGCACTATCTTTGCGATGGGGTTGGCTACTGGCTAACGGTGACTAATATAGTCATCTTGAGCCCCTGTTAAGGAAGATAGGAGGCTGGCGGTTGCAGCCCCAGCCAGCTTCTCCAAGCCACTAATCCACATTTAATTGAACTCCAGAGACTTTGAAGTGAGTCTGTGATGCAGGCAGATCTTATTCCTCATAGAGACAACGAGGGAGAGGCTGTTCTCTGGCTGGCAAAGGCCTCAGCTGGTCCCCTCTGCTGTCCCCCGCCTTTAATGAGCTCCTTTAACTTAACAGTCTTGTCCAAGCTTGCTAGCTCACATTTGAATATTTTTGATTAATAACACAGCCTCTGAACCGTGCTGTGACAACCTAAACTGTCCCTTTTACCTTTCTACCACCTCCCTGTCAGCAGACGCCTTTGAAACTAAAAGCAGAGGTTGAAACAAAAGCCTAGTTAACAAAGCAGTGCTCAGTAGGTTCGTAGCAAATCTAAATGCCGTATTAGTAGGAGTACAAATCTCAGGGGCAGGGCCAAGCATCTGGGTCTGTCAGGCACTGTGGCAGCCATCAGAACAAGTCACTCTGACAGCTACCGCAATCTCCATGGGGACCGATTAAGCTCAGCTCATCGAAGCATTTAAAAAAAAAAATCTGGATCCCGCTAACATAATATTGTTTGACCCCTGTGTCAATTTCTGCTGTGGAAATAAAGAAAATGTCTAATCAGATGGTTAGCATAAAATAGGCTCTTAACCTCATCCTTGTCACATCAAACCATTAATGTATATCAGAACAATATTTCTTTTGTTTCTTATATGTATATTGTCATTTTCTCTTCACCTGTATGCTGGGATATGGATTACCTTTTAGTGAACTAAACGTTTCCTTCACTCCTTTCAGCTGAATAGCGCCCATTCTATCGCTGAAGGGATCTCTTTTTCATTGAGGCTGATCAATATAAGACATTAATCGTGCTGTTCAGGCTGTCGTGCCATCACTGTGTGAAAAATGAACTAACCTCGCCTCCTGTCTGCTCTTCTTCCCTTCCCTTCCTCTGGTCTCTTTCTTTTTAAAATGTCCTTTCTTTATTCCATTTTCATTATCCCCTTTGAATTCAATCCCTGTCCCTTTGGTCTCTCTTTTGCTGTCTTGTCTCCCAGATTCTAGCCTATACAGAAGGTCTTCATGGAAAATGGCTGTTCACAGAGATCCGCGCTGTCTTTACCAGACGCTACCTACTGCAGAATACTGCTCTGGAAATCTTTATGGCCAACAGAAGTAAGGCCACACCTGATAATTACCTTTTTATGTCACCATTTCACCTTTTTATTGCCACCCTGATGGATCTCCATACACACTTCTCGGTGTAATAACACCGGAGACACTCTTATCAAGAGTTGAGTGGCTGTGTGGGGATTTTATGCCACATAAGGAATATGAAAAAAATATATAATAAAAAAAGACATTTTTCTGTGCCTCTCCACAGCGGCAGTCATGTTCAACTTCCCAGATGCAGCCACGGTCAAGAAGGTGGTCCACAGTCTTCCTCGTGTTGGGGTTGGCACGAACTTTGGCCTTCCACAGACCAGGTGAGATTCACAGCTAAACACAGAAATACACAACAAGTCTCTTTGTGTTGATCCTAAACATTCTCAGGCCTGTGTGCAACACATACAGCACCACATCTGAACAGATCAGAATATTAAAGGTATTGAAAGACAGTGGTGGATAGAGGGAGTGAAACGGGATTAAAGAGCGTTCACATTGTTGTTACTTATACACCATAAACCTCCAAACTAAATGTTCTCCCTCCCTTTCTTGCTGTCACATGCACACAGGGGTTTGGTCACTGATTTGTCCCGTCTCTCCCACTGCCTCCTCACAGCCCCAAACATAATTGGCTTCACACAAACACAGTCCAGTTCATTTATTTATTTCCATCAGTGTGAAGCAAATAGTTGCTTGTAAGCCTGCAGGGCACAGCCCTCCCTCGCCCTCCCTCACATCATGTCTGCTCTGTGTCCGGCCAGTGCTGAAGCCAAGCCCAATCCAGCTGCTGGCGTGCCAGCAGTTCCTTAGTGCCCAGGAAGTCTTAGTGTATGATGCTTTTTATGGCATATTTTAATTATGTGATGCGACTAGCTAAAGTTTTTAGTTTAATACATTAAATGGTGGTAAAGGTGTAATTAAGTCAGTTTTATTTATATAACCCACAATCACAAATTTCCCTCAAAAGGACTTTACAATATATACAGCAGAGAGAAGAAACCTCATGAAAAGTAAATATTTTCCCAGTGTTTTGGGTAAAAGTTTGCATAAAAGTATACACAGTAACTGCAGGTTTCTCTAAGTTAGACTAAAGAGTCCAAACCAAATTCAAAGACGCGGCCAAGTATGAATCTTTCCCATATTGGGATTTGTTTGTTTCATAATGCATATTGTGAAATTTTGTCTTTCTGGCGGGATGTGTGAATATTCGGGGAGGTATCGTGCGAGACAGGAAGATTTAGGATCTATGGGAAATGTTTTCTCAATGTTGGGAAACAAATGCTGCATGTAGCAATAGTAACAGTGAACAATGAAGTCTATGTAATCAGTCTGAGTAAGAAAGTGCGTCCAGTAATGAGTCAGTGTGGATGTAGCGCGCACACACACACACACACACACACACACACACACACACACACACACACACACACAGATTTCGGGTGAGAGATTTGTGTGCGTGTTTGTGTTGGGCTCATTAATCAAGCTAGTTTGCAGGCCAGGTTACACCTCACCTCTTTGACCTGAGGACAGCTGTACAGGGCGCACACACACACACACACACACACACACACACACACACACACACACACACACCAGCTAATACAGCCAGCACAGCACAAATTAGTTTAATGTCCAGAGTGCCATGACAATAATTGCACAACCACACTTCATTATCCATGTAATATGGTTGCTCATAATTGGATATAATCCTTCTGCTTTTAAAACATTTTTGCCAATATCAAGCAACCTCTGTCTTCTCTCCTCTCTGTGTTTACATTTAATTGTGATGTGATCTATGAGAGATAAAAAGAAAATGTAGACACCTACATAGAAAGTATGTTAATGCACGTTATTGCTTTGGGACAATACAGAATATAAAGAATAGCGTGTCTTGTAGTACACTCGTGTGTCGTATTTTTGAATTTTTTTTTTTACCTTTGAGAGGTCTAATGACTATAATCTCACACCCTGACAGTGATTAATTCCATCATTTTCCTTTGTTTTAATTGGATTGGGGGTCATTTGTTTTTGTCCAATTGCATACATCATGCCCTGAGCTCTGTGTGTGCACACATGCACGCAAATATGTGTATTCAAACCAATTTATTGCATATTTGTCTTCTTAATTAGCAAGACTGTAAGTTCAAAAGATTTTTCATATAATGACATTTGTATTGCAAAAGTCTAATAAGCCCGAGGCTTTTTTTCCCCGGTCTACTAATTGCTGTTCCTGTGATGTGGTGACTGACTTTGTCTTTGTACTACTCCACACTATGTGTTACCAGGGCCAGAAACACTTAAATGGCAAACAAGTGTTTTAATATCTTTTTCTCTTTGTAGACGTATCTCTCTGGCCACACCAAAGCAGCTATTCAAGGCATCCAACATGACCCAGCGCTGGCAACGCCGCGAGATATCCAACTTTGAATACCTCATCTTTCTCAACACCATCTCTGGTGAGGACACCACCTAACACCTGCGCAGTGTTATTGCAGATTGTGTCACAAACCTGCCAATAGAGGAAATGTACACAGAAAACATTTTGAGTGTTGTTAATCCTTGATACCATGATTTGTATAAACTTTCTCACTTTCTTTCCTTCCACCAGGTCGGACCTATAATGACCTAAACCAGTACCCGGTCTTCCCCTGGGTTATCACCAACTACGACTCAGAGGAACTTGACCTCACTCTGCCCAGCAACTTCAGAGATCTGTCCAAGGTAAGACTCTCAGGGCACATCCTCTTCTCCCCCTTTACTCATCTTTTTTTCCTTCTTAATTCCAAAGAGAGGGCATTTTAGAGAGAGGATGTGTGTGTGTGTGTGTGTGTGTGTGTGTGTGTGTGTGTGTGTGTGTGTGTGTGTGTGTGTGTGGGTGGGTGGGTGGGGTGGTTAAAGTCCATTTTGTCACCATGTAATTGCCATTGATCATAGATTAATGAACTAGCGCTTTAATCACTGGTAGCTGATTGCTATCTTTTCACAGGTGTAGCTCTGTCCTCATTCAATATCTCAAATATTTGGTTGTTTAGGTCTCAGAGGACTAAAAGTTTCTGCAAAGTAAAAAAACAAAAAACAGCCTATTTCACACATAGTTTCTGGTAAATTACTGGGATAACCTGTTAGGCACCTCTAGAGATTTTCACTGTTTACACATGCTGCCACATTCAGGAACATTTCTGCCATGCGCCTTTTCACACTTGCCATGGTAATGCTAGAATAGATGGGGGCAGGGACAGCCCAACAGGGCTTGTCCCTGCAATGCTCCACAGCTACAGTATACCAGCATTTCCCCTGGAATGTTACTAGGTCCTGAGTTAGGAAATTGGTGGCACAGATTTCCCTGCATATTGTTCCATGCTCCCAATTACATGTGACCCTATGCAGGAAAATGCCCCAGCACATGAAAGGGGCTTGGATCCAGTAGTTTGCTCACTTTCATTAAATTGTGTTAATACTGTGACCCAAAATTGCAGCTGATATACATCACAGATAATCAGTATGATTAATTGTTTACGTGTGTTAGTTGAGGCAGCCCTGCCTTGCTGCAGTCAAAGCAGATTTTAACTACACATTTTCTCTTTTTGTGACTCCCATTTTCTGGTTTAGCTATCGTATTCGGCCCGTAATTCAAACTTTGTAATTGAATTCTTTCAAGTCTGACCTTCTGCAACACCCCAGGAAGTGAAGTAATGCTCCCTGGTAGCTCCAGGCATCAAGTGATTGGGCTTAAACCAACGAAACCTGCCCTGAGATGCTCCCTGGCACATAAATACACACACACTCCCATTGCTAAAACTGCTAAAAAGATTCTCCCCCATGTTGTAAGTAGACATGCAATTATTTACCCGCATGAACTCCCTGTCTTTTCCACACATACAGAAAAAAGGTGAAGAACCTACTCTTACTACTTTCCAGCTCCTCTCGTTGTACTGAACATCAGTTTTGCGTAATGTTGTCCAGTGGTGGGAGGACAGAGGATTAGTTTTAAAGTGAGATGATTGAGTGACTGTCTAGCTGCTGGAACTAAAATGACTGAATAAATCAGCCAAGGAAACAAAAAGGCATGCGTTAATGGTACGTTGGAGGAAATACATTTCAGAGTTACACTTGAGGGCATTTATTCAGGTCCTGAGAGCATCCCATGTTCATGCAGGGCGAGGGAGAGGTGGAGGTACTCATCTAGTGAGATGGAATGGAACATATTACAGTAAGGCATGTTAAAACCAAAAACAGAAGTGGCTGTCTCTGATATTTGAGACAATCAAATATCAGGGAAGTCCAATTTTTGTAATACATCCATGTCTTTAGAGGCTTACTGAATGCCAAAAATGCTGCACAGCGGTTTATAACACTATGAGACTGGATTTTGCAACTACATTATTTTTATCCTTCGTCATAAAAATAGCATAATGATGTTCATGTTACAAAGTAACAATAGGAATGTATGCTTGCATGTATTGTATTGGCCAACAATCAAATACAGTGCATTGCCTAATGATATTGCACTGCGTTTAGGCAAAAGTTGAGCCATGTCCAACTATTTTGACAGAAATCCCAGCGTTTATTCTGCCAGGGCCCTCTGTGGCCTCTATTGGCGGTTTCTTTTGGATGCAGTACTTTTGTCAGTATGATAGCAAGCCAATAAGGGCGATTCCATTGAAATGGGAAATATTGACTAGTATGATGTAGTTACAAATTCTGGTGTGTGTGTGAGCCTTTAGCCAAACATTCATTAAAATAACCTTAAATACATAAACCTTAAAAACATAAACAAAATAACCTCTGCATGGTATAATCCAGTGCAATACAGTAGCCCTGCACATTTACAGTACTATAAACACAGGAACCATCCACTCACACGTCACACCGCCCTGTCATACAGATTCAAACACCCCAACATTCAACACCTTGTCCCTTAGGTTCTCCCCAGTCCTGCTTTCACATCCAATCTGCTCCTCTGTGTCTCTGTGTTTTTATTCCTCCCAATGTAGCTTTCCCCACTGTATGAAGCTGCATAATTCCTCTGTTTATCTGGCTTCATGTTGCCCAGTAGGCTGAAATGTGACAGTTGTACTTGACACACACACACACACACACACACACACACACACACACACACACACAAACGCACGCACGCAGTTTTCTAGCTCTTTCTGCCTCCCGCTCTTCTTCTTTGCACTGCCTTGGAGCTCGGACAGCTCCGCCTCTGTGCACAGTCAAGCCTCACAGCCCCGGGGACTAAGTGAAATGAAGGGAAGATTGGTGAAAGGAGAAGAAACAGAAAGACAATCTTAGAGCAAAAGAAAGAGGATGAGAAAGTGTAAGAGAAGAACATAATTTGCAGTTCTTCTGCCGTGCTTCTTTTCTCCTCAGAGAGCAGAATAGCAGCCGAGAAGGAAGGGAGGGAGCGGGGCCAATCTTTATTACATCTGTTTTATTCATGTTGTTGACACACATGTGATATCAGTGTATGACCACTGGACCGTGGCAGACTGCGGTGTCTGGAAAAGGGCAAGCAGCACTGCACAGCCCCACAAATCCACCCCCACCCTCCAATTCTGCACCCGCAATCATTTGTGCTCTGTGTTTCTTCTCTTTGCATTCAGATTTTCTGACCTTCACTGTTTTTTTGCTGTATGTTTGTCTGCATTATTCACTACCTTGCTTAGTTTCTCCTCTTCCTCCTCTGCTTTTTTTTCTCTTTTATATTCCAGTTTTCTTTCTCATTCTGTTTGCCTCTCACGCTGCCTCTCTTTCTCACCATCCACATCTCTCTTATTCTCCTCCCCCCCCCCCCCATGTCACATTGGTTGGGTTGTCTCATATAGAAACGGGTCATCTGAGAAGCCTCCACTGACATTGAGATGCCAAATTGCCATGAATGTGTGTGTGAGTGTGTGTTTGTGTCACACACTGTCATCATTCCCAGCACAACAGAGGCCACACAGAATTTATGTCCCCTGCTGCCAGAGCCATTCTGACCCCAGGGACTTTCTTATCATAAACTCTAACCTCAACCTGACATCAAACGTCGACCCGCGAGATAACATTGTAGTCACGATAAGCACACACTAGAACTGACTCCAAGTGTTGCAACTCTCCTTTACCCTTTCGTACACCCCAGTTCTTCACACATTCCCCCACAAAAATGCACTTGTCCTACATATAGATAGCTTTAGGACGATTGTAATTGGTCAATTGGGTTATACAATTCCACTGAAGACAAAAGCATGGTTATTCTTGTTACTGTACCGCTTTTAATAAAGCACCACAAACAAAAGAATTGTTAACCCCTAACCAAAGATTAGGTAGTCTATATTTACATAGCAACAGAAATGGTGAGGATTTATTAAGCATTCCCTGTACCTTTGTGCTATAACCTACTACTCACAGCCACATCAGCTAATAGTGTATTGATTTCACCATACGTGCCCCATATGTTTATCCCCCAGGCCCTCCACACCATTTTCACTGTTTAAATAGGACATTATACATAAACACTCCTTTCAAAAGGCTCTTTTGATTTATGACTCAAAGCCGAGGTGATGCTCAAATTGTTGGTAAGCCATTATACTTCATCACCGGTAACCCATTATTGTTTTAAAAGCAAAGTAGCGTTGGATAATGTCCTTATAATAGTTCTCAGGAAGATCCTTGTTGTTCTGTGTTTTTTTTTTTCTCTGAGTATACATACACATTTTATTTGTGTTCTCAATCTGAAGAGAATTTTGGAGGCTACTATGTTTACTTTTTGAACAAGGATATTTCAGATAGATTGGCATATAGGAAGCATAATGTATAATCTCAAATATGGGGTTAAATCAGTCTTAAACATGAATCTGTTCATTAATGCTGTCCAAAACATGTTCATTTGTTTTGAGTTAGCTGCCCTTGAGGTTTATTAACTGTAATTATTTCTCCTGATTATTTTCTTTAAATGGCCCTGCAACACCACACTGTTGATGAAGAACCGATTAGGACTAATCCAAGATTAATTCCCTGATGTTTTCCCCTTCAAAGCACCAGCCCGTTTTCTTTCCGTAGCTTTCTCTTTAGTCTAATTAAAACTACAAGATTGGTTCATTTATCTGAGTCCTCATCAGAGTGCTATTCTTTGCCCCGACATATTATGCCAATCTGTGGTGGGGCGGCAGCAGGCGTTTCATCAGCACACTGCCGGCCACTCTGCTCTGATGTACGGCGCGTCACCGCCGCTCTGTTGCAGCTACTGTAAGCCGCGCACTAGCATCACAGTAATTTACAGCAGTAAACAATGTCGGGCTCGCGCAAACCAACAGCCCCCACATGCACTCACACACAATTCTCCCTCTCGCTCTGTCACTGTGGCACTTTCAGTCTTTTTTTATTTTATATGCCTTCTCTCCCTTTTCTTTTTTTAATGAGCCGACTGTTATTAGGGCTATAAATCAGACCAATGGGCCTGATGTATAATTCACTGTGTGTACTCACCCACCCCCAGTGGCCCTGAGGAAGCCCACAGTGGATCACCGTCAACACAGAGCTGCACAGTGTGGTGGCACAAGGCATTTTGCCGTGTAAATCCGCACACACTCAGAACACTATTTTCGAAATTACTAAATAAATGCACACACGGAACCTAAAAATAGCAACCAATTCTGCACAAATCCTGTGTGCATCACTCCCAGTGCACACAAATACATGAACACAAGCATGCCCCATTACACCCACACAAAACATTAGCCATATCACAAATCAATATCGATGCCTGGCCCTGGATGAGTCTCGCTGTGACAGGCACCCTATGATATGAAAGAGATCCAATTGATCCACGCCCTACCAGGCCCTCATCCTCAAAAGGCCATCATTCCATTACCATTGATCTGCTCTGTGTGTGTGAGGGAGAGAGATGAAGGGGGGTTTGAGGGAAGGAGGCACAGCCAGCAGAAGACCAATAAAAATTGAACCAGCCTGAAAGTGATTTCTATAAATGAGTATTTAAATAATAGCCGAGCAGCACAGGGTTATTGGTTTTGTAGAGCGATGGGAAATTAATGCAACTTAACCATTTTTCTAGACTACAAATAGGGCTGGTGACCAGTGTATTAGTTACAGATTAATAAAAGTAGAAATTAAAGGAACCCACAGCCTTGCTGTTGATATTCCTAGTCGGCACTCTTTCATTGGAGCACATTAGTTTTCTCTGACAGACTACAGCTGCAGGGGCTCAGTTTCACAGCCTCTAAAAAGCACTCTGTGGGAAAGGATTGATCTCTGTCTGAAGGGAAACATCATCTAATATTCATTTGAAATTGCACAAAGGTTACTAGCTTCATTTGCCTTGCAACTGTTATGCTGCAAAGAGTGTTCCGTGAATGTATTCACAGTAAAATTCAGTCATCCTTTCCTGCTTCCCCTTTGTTATGACACGCCCATATGTTTGTCATTTCTCATCTTTGTCTCTGTTTTAATGTCAAGCAGCAGATAAAAAGAAGTTGCAGGTATGTTTTTTTTCCTTTTAAATATGTCTGAAAATATGTTTTATGTTTGAATTTCTCCATAGCCCATTGGTGCTCTGAACCCCAAGAGGGCAGCATTCTTTTCAGACCGATACGAGTCCTGGGATGATGATCAGGTGCCGAAGTTCCATTATGGCACCCACTATTCCACCTCCAGCTTCACCATGATGTGGCTACTGCGTATCGTAAGTGCAATTGAAATTACTGGCAATAACATTCTTTGTTGTTGCTTTTTATAGTGTTATAAAAATCATAAAAAAATTATATATCAGTCCAAAAAATATATGTATGCATATGTGTAGGCCAGGATATTGCTCTTTATAAATAATGCAGCACATACACTGGCTGTGAAAAGGCCCCACTTCCACTGAATTTTAAAAGAATGATGTAGAATTATGCACAGCAATATGCATATCCAACTTATGTGTTATTTTAATGTTTTGATTTTCCCTCTGGAGTTTCATATCATTAATTTATTCTTATTAAGGTACATACTTCCTAGAAACACATTTATTTATATTCAATTGACAGTATATATATAAATGCTAAATATTGCATCACATGCATATTGTTCCTTATTTATTCTTGCATATATATATATATATATATATATATATATATATATAATTATACTGTATGTTGTGGCCATATTATAATAATAATAATAATAAATCAACAACAAAACTGCAATTAAATGTCTGCAATGGAAAAATCCCCTCAAGCACAATATTAAAATATTTAAGGAATACCATATATTATGTGATTTTGTTTTGCTTTTGAAGAGTATATGCAGTGTACATTGTGCACAGGAGTGCTCTCTTTTGATACCTTTTTGTCAAATGGATGCCATCAATCTTTCCATACTACACTCAAGGGAGAGGGAGGTTACTAAGTTTCCAACATGCAGTTTTCTCCTGTTATTGTCCCAGTAGCTCACTGTCTCAGTGACTCCCAGTAGAGTTACCTCATTGATCCCTGCACATCATTAGCGGGCTTACGCTAAAGCCACTCTACCAGAAACCCTCACTTATAACTCTCAGATCAAATGTAACATCAGAGAGGAACTGAAAACTTTTGCAGTAAATGCAAACTATTCTTGTGTATTTTGTGTTTATTTGTGAGATTTTACAGTGCGCTTAATCCTCTTCTGTTGTTTTTAACTGCACAACGAGATACAATGTGGTTAACCACCTACACTTTTTAAACAAATGAGGTGTACGTCATTTCAGGCTGAACTTAACTAGCCATCTACAGTATCAGTTTTTTGCTGTGGCCCAGCATATTGTGTCCATGTCACTTGGGGGCTATTGCGTCAGAGAGAAGGCTATTGATCTGTCCTAACAAGATTATACATGATTAGAAATGCATCAGTAGCACGAGTGTATTGGCTTTAGTAGCTCACTGGGATCATTGTTATTTTTATTGTTCATTTTTGGATTCCTGTTTGTTAAAGGGAGTGTAAAAAGAGTAGATTTTGGTTCAAATCTGTTGACTTAGTGCTGTACTGAACCGCAAGCACCACCGACTTTTACTGCACGTTTTGATTGCACAACAAGGGATTACATTTTAGCCCATTACAGCAGCTGAATCCAAAGAGCAGATTTAAAGCATTTCATTTTCTAATCAACAGGAACCCTTCACCACGTTTTTTCTCAACTTCCAAGGAGGGAAGTTTGACCATGCTGACCGCACCTTCTCCTCAGTGTCTCGGGCCTGGAGGAACTGCCAGAGAGACACATCTGATGTTAAGGTACTGTACACACACTGATGCATGCACGCACATAATGTGAAAATACTTTCCCGGTTGACTTGTAAGAAGGTTAGAAGATAGAAGAGATAAAGGACTGAGCACTTCAGGAGAATAAATCCCCATCCAGCACCCTTACAGACATAGAAGAAAAGGTTTCTAAAGAGTAATGTCCAGTCACTACCAATCATTGTCCCTATGCAATGCAAGCTTCCTGGTCTTCTGATCAAAGCGTTAGACTAATCCTCATCTGTCTCAGCTGTCCGTCTCAGATTCAGCCAGCTATAACCTGGACTTGAATCACTGCCCATTGGGCCCCCAAACTCTACTGAGCTGTTGGATCTGCCCTGCAACAGCACAGGTCATTCTCATACTGAAGGCCTTCGAACCTCCAGTGCACACTTTAACTGCGCTCCTAAAACATTTACGACTACAGTCAGACATTCTATGTCAAAGCTGGGTTTTGCTTGGTGGGGGGGGGGACAGCGGTGGTGTTGGGGGCTTTGGCGCTTGATTGCGTTTACCCCCCCACCCCCCACTCCCGCCAATAAAACATATGGATTGTGTTACTACGTAGCTGGCCAATGCTTGATTGCGAAAGCCCAACAAGAGCCCTCGTTTGCTCTCTGTCTAGACCAATGTCAATGTGGATCAAACTGTGAGAGCTCAACCTCGGATCAAAATAAAGGGGAAATCTAGACCAAGTCACTTTGTGTCCATGTTCAGTTTGAATTTTTCGCATATTTTGAATGAGAGTCCGTCAACTTTATCCACTTGGACGCACACATTTGTGTTCTGGGCAAAAGAGGAATTAGGGACGAGATGTATCAATTTAGTATGCTAAATACACCATTTAGCTTTAGCATTTGAGCCATTGATAGCAAACCTCTGTCCCTGCCAGAGGGCAAAAAGCCCCAGTGTTTTCATACCCCACTAGTAAAGAAGGGGTGATAATAGGTTACAACACCCAGATTCAATGTGTCTCTAGCCTGGGTGACGCTAGCATGACCTCCAGTCCCCAATCCCCTGACCCCTAGCCTCAGCCTAAAGGCATCAGAGAGGGAGAGAGAAGAGCAGAGGGGTTAGAGGTAGCAACAGTGGAAGTGTAGCAGAGGAGCCCAGAGGCCAGAGCCCCTTCCAGTGACCCATGACAGGACAGGATTGGGGATCAGAGGGGCTGGCCTCTGACCAGGCCGGAGCAAAGGGGCCACTGCACATAATGGTCCATGCAAGGCAGGCTTGAGTGTTGGGGAGCGAAGCCCGCAAGGTTTTGTGTGTGTGTGTGTGTGTGTGTGTGTGTGTGTGTGCGCGCGCGCGTGTGTGTGTGCGTGCGTGTGTGCGTGCATCCTGCCACCTCCAGCTCAAATTTACAGCAGGCTGCAGCCAGTGAACCTGGGTGAGCTGGAGGCCTCGTTAAGAGGTTGACCTTTGGTTTTAGGTCAGGTTTTGTGGAGTGAAGAGATTTCAGAAGTGTTGAAGTGCTGTTTTGTTTTAAACCTGTGTGTTTGCTTGCTCATTTGATTGGATGTTTTCACCCCATTGATGAGAGGTGGATGTGGTGTGCAGCTAATTTAAAAGAAAGGGTCATGTTATTATATGCATATTTTTTAGAGATCATGTTGCTCGTGAAAATCTGTTTAAAAAAACGCTGTTTAAGGAACCTGCTAATCTCGCTCAAGTTTAAGCATGGGGTATTTGCATTCTGCCATGCTGTCGTCATTGCTGCTCGCCTGACAGACGAGAGCATGTCTCTGATGTCAGACTGTCAACATGTTTGTATCTTTCTCTCCTTCTCGAGGGGACCAGTCAGCACTTGTAGTCACACGAGCTTTGTGAACAGACAGCGGGGCTACCATCAGATCCCCAAATTTGTCTGTATTTTTTAAACTATTGCGATCAACTAATCATACCATGTAATATGCTGAGATATTAGTTTCATTAGAAACTAATATATTAATTAGAAATTACTACTAGTACTTTGTCTATGCACAACTGTTTCCCAGTGCAGTGAGGATTGAAGCCGTGCTTTGTTATAAAGTACATATTAAAATACTGTATATATCAACCCAGTACATTATCAGTTTTAATAGCAACAGGTTACAACACAATGTACATTTCACACTTTTTTTTTTTAATTTTTTTTTTTACTATTTACATGAACCAGCCAAGAGTTGAGACATCCTGGCCCATCCTTGTTTCATAATCAGCGAGATATACCCACAACAATGACATTACAGTTCAGGCCTGGAGGGCAGTATGGTTTATCTACATGTTTTTAAGCTCAAACTCAATCTTAATGTTTACACTCATTGTGGCAATTTCTGCTTTTGTTAAGAATGACGAATGGCTAAACGTATGGGTTTACAACTCATGTCATAACTACCTTTCTCTTCACTATCTGCCAGTTTGAAAATACTTTGTGTTGTTTGAGACAAATCATCATAGTTAGGATAAAATTGGGCCGACTACTTCATTTTATGTTGTTGTGGAAGAGGGGGGTGGAAGCAGAAAGACATTTCTCTGCTGCTTAGATACAGACAAAGCAAACGAGTACTGAGTATTGAAAAACCACAACCGAGTGCACGCTCAGAGGTTTTTGACATCTTCTGTAGTGGCCAAAGCACAAATGCGGGCAGCACACAAGCAGTCAGAAATGTAATTACCATGAATAATTGTACAATTTGAAAAACTCCACCGTATAACTGTTGTAACAGACACGCACACAAAGCAATCTATAAATCATTCTGAACTGGATTTATACAGGGATTGCCCTTCTGTTTTTCTTTTACTTTTTTTTTCCTTCGGCTCTCCTTAATACTCTTAGACATTCAGATCACACCTCTCCAAATCACACTCCTATACTAGGACTGGTTAGTGACTTCTCTGAGCCTTCTGTAGTTTCAGAAACATCCTTTAGTCAGCATTACTTTAAATGTGTCTCTGTCCTATATCCATGCAGGAGCTGATCCCAGAGTTCTACTACCTCCCCGATATGTTTATCAACGCCAACAGTTACAACCTGGGAGTGATGGAGGACAACGCTGTAGTGTCTAATGTGGAGCTGCCACCTTGGGCCAAGAGCCCAGAGGAGTTTGTACGCATCAATCGCCTGGTAAGAAACATGGACAGACACGCACCAATGCCCATTCATGCACACTCTATAGGCATCAATATAAAGTGTTACATTATTGTTATATGGACATTATTTTTAATTTAGTAATATCTACAAGTCGCTGATACACATTGTAAACACACACACACACACATTTCTGTCTCTGCCTCATATGTCACATAACCTAGACCGACTGAAGTCTAGCCGGAGGTTTCTGTCCCTCCTATTTCAGCTGGTAATGCTAATTCAAAGAGACAGTGTTATTTCCTGATCGTCTCACAGCTCTTCCTGTTACCTGAGCCTCCCGCTCCTCCGACATGCCCCAGCTCTCAGATTTCCATGTTGGAAAAGTGATCCAACATCACCTCACCTCCGATCCCCATCCACCTCGCCATCTCTCTTTCTGCTCTCGCGCTGTCCACACACATCTGGTGCATATTCGTGTGTGATATTGCAACTTTGTGTAGAGAGATGATGCAGTATCCTGTTTCCGATCTCCCCTTCCCGCCTGCTCAGCCCAAAGCAGAAAAAATATTCAGTGGAAATGCACGTTGGATGTTGTCAGACTTGCTGTAATATTGACATTGTAGATGTTCTCTCCTCTTCCACATACATACACACATACACACACACGCACGCGCAAACACACACGCACGCGCAAACGCCCACGTGCGCACACACGCACACACACACACACACACACACACACACAAAACTAAGATAACTCTTTGGATCAGATTATGCTCTGCTCTAGAAGGTCAAAAAGCACCGCACCACATATTTATTATTCCTGTTGTTTGTTGCTGGAGTAGCTTGTCATTGGTACTTTTAGTACTTGTTGACTTTGAACAGTTTTACTGATATTTAAAGGCCATGCTGTCATTGTTAATACATAACTAAATATATTGCATGAATAGGGTCAAATTCCAGAGGAAAACAAGAATATACAGTGCCAAATCATAGGTTATAATGCTCTTAATTATATCTTAATTGTGTTGCTTTAAAAGTCCTCCATCTGTTCAAATTTGAATTTTGTCACAGGCCACATTCCCTCTCAGTAAAATGTTTGGGGGAACAAACAGATGTAGCTTCCAGTGCGATGTGTGCCCACAGTAGTAATGGGTGCTGATGAGGCTGGGTGTGCTCTGTGACCTGTGTAGTCTTGTGGTGGGGTATGTTAACCAGCCTGCTGATATGACCAGGCCCCTATCATTAATCACACACTTCTCCCTCTTTGGCTGTCATCGTGGTCTAGGCCAAGGTGGATTTATCCGGGGAAGCTTGTTGTGGTGGCGGCGTGCTGTTTTCCAGTTTTAAACTTAATTTCTGCTAAAGAAGGAATATACTTGATGAATTTTTCATCATCTTGCAAAGAAACTTGGAGACCTGACTGCTGTCATGTAGTGCTGAAACAATTGTTTAAGTAATTTATTTAGGAAAAATGCCACTTACCTTGTATACGCCTTCTAAAATATGAAGATTTGCTGCAGTATATTGAATACCTGTGTGTTTTGGACTGCTGGTCAGGCAGAACAAATAATCTGAAAATATTTGCTTAGGGATCTTAGAACTCATGTTGGGCATTTTTTTTCACAATTTTCAGACATTAAATAGACTAAATTAATCAATGAATTTTGTAAAAAGAATTGACAGATTAATTGCTATGACAAGAATTGTTAGTCAGCTCTGCCATGTTTTTATTGTAGTACGGTTTCACCATTTTTTACCATCTTACTTTGCTTCTATTCTGTCTTTAATACTGTTCTCCTGAGTAAAAATTGTTAAATATACAGAAGTAAATACACACACACACTCACGTACATATTCACCTTTAGTATATTAAAAATTTGGATAGTATTATTGTTTACACTAAAAAATCAGTCAAAACAGTAACACTGGAGAAACCAACTTGAAAGCATCTGTGTGTTAATGTGATTTGTGCTCCTGTAAGCACAGAGCGGCTTTTCATTGCCAATTTCCTCCGATTCTTTCCTTTGTGCCCAATTTAGCACTGCAGAGGCAATTAAGACTTATCCAAATGGTTTACACTCAGGTACATCTACCTGCTAGTTACTGCTTTCAGGCTGATCAAATTTCAGTCCACGGTTTCTTTCTGTACTGTGTGCAAATTGAGATATTGATCCAGCATGCAGCTGAGCCCAGCAGGCAGGTGTAAGTGCGCAGAAACCTAACAAGCTCAGTTAAAAAGGAGCTCTCCGGGGTTTCATAACGGGATTGTGAATAGATCTGCTTCATAATGCTGTAAGTTTGTAACATTGCTGATCCACGAACTTCAGGTTGTATTAGGGAGTAAAATTATTCTGTCATGTTGGATTGATCCATTCCTGCAAGATGTAACTCACATGTCAATGGCGGTCAGACATTAATAATGTAATAATAATAATAATTGTAATGTAATTATTATTATAATAATAATAATTTGTTAATTTGTCATGCAAAAACCAGCATTTGTATTAGTCTTACAGATTTGTTGATAAGTTAATAGTACATTGTCAGTATAAGATTACATTTTGTCTTTAAATGGCCCAGTCGTACAGTACTACAAAACGTATGCAGACGGAGTCAGAGAGCCAGAGTACAGGAGGGTGGACAGGAAGAATAAAGGGGAAAATGGGCCGAGGTAGAGGGAGGGATGTGTGGGTGGACAGGTCTCTGGTCTTGACAGATAGCTGGCATTAGAGGGTGTCAGCTGGCAACTGTGGTACTGTTGGGAGAGAGATGAGCATGGTGGAGAAGAGAGAGGAAGTCTGAAGGAGTTAATGGGCTGTTTGGCTCTCTTTAGCTTGTCTACTGCTAATGGCCTCGCAACACAAGGATAGACGGCAGGAGAGAACACGCAAACACACGCAAATGCACACACGCTTACGAATACACACATGCCTGCTGTCTCCACTCTGGTTATGAGCCCTAGATGATTAACAGCTAATTAGGGCCCAATCTGGAAAGGCCATTAAAAGCCTCTCACAGTAAAGGATTGTGCTGCTGTGCATACCGGCAGCTTGTTTTTTTTGTTGTTGTGAGTGAGAGTTGCATGGTTGGTAATAAAACACAAAAACAAAACTCCAGCAGAAGATGTAAACATTACATCAAACTGTAGCCTGGTTTATATTGCTCTGGTGTTGGACATGTCATAGTTCATCACTAATGTTTAGTGAAAAGTGTGTTGCATGGCAACCGATTAACTGCAAGAGTGTGCCTACACCGATTGTTGTTTAACCTCTGGCTTACACAACACTGAAGGCTCAAAGGCTCCAGTTGAGTTAGAAAACATGGGTTTGACGTGTTTAGGAATGGTTGGATTTTAGACAGACTTACTGGAGACAAAGCACCTCAGCGTCTTAAGTCAGGCATGCACCTTCACTACAGTACACTAAAGTGCCTACAGAATACTTAAATAGTAATTGCTTGTAAAGGCACACTCCCTTTTTCTCGGTCCATCACAAACCCACACAAACACGCAGAGACGCCAGGTCTTGAGTCAGCATGCCACAGAGATCAGGGACTGCTTGTTGTTTTTACCAGGAGGTCGAAGCAGAGGTTAAGAACTTGATCCCTCCTTCACCAGATAACTACATGTCTCTGGGCACTGTCAGCCTCTCTGACATTCCACTATATATGACCACATCTCACTTCTCCGGTCTGCTAACCATTAGCGCGATAGCAGGTGATCGTATGTATGTGGTTGTGCGTGTATTTGTGTTCTCATCAGTGTACCTGTGCTGTCATTTGTCCAGGCTTCACTGGGGCTACTGCTATAGAGCAGCCTAAACCACAGTCTGTTACAGTTGCCATCTCCTAATGCGAATAGTCTAATGGTAGACTGAGTTAAGATTTCAGAGGCTGTGATTTACACACATAAGCAGGAAAAAAAAGAATTGTTTAAACCACGTGTCAAACTCAAGGGCCGAGGGCCAAATTATTTTTTTACATTTGTGTTGTGCTTTTTTCGTCATTTTTGACGCCTTTTCCGGCGGTTTATGCACTTTTGTGATTGTGTGATTCTCATTTTCCAGTGTGGCCCTTAGGAAAACCGAGTTTGACACCCCTGGTTTAAACTGTAAAGCTGTTAAAGCTGTTGGTTATCTACATTTTAATGAATTTAATATTCATAATGAAACAAATATAGTCCTACTAGATCATTGGGTGGCCAACATGGATGATTAGTGTCATGTTAGTTCAACAGGTTTGATGCATCTTTTTTCAACGCAACTGGTATCTTTTTATTTCTATGGTAACTGATGACAAAGACTGCCTTTTTTTCTCTGAGAGGTGGGGTTGCAATCACCATCTAACCCATTTTAACTCTACAGGGCCCATTTGTTGCTCCATAGTTCACATGTTTGGTTCCCTTCAGTCATCTGCGCTCTTGTAGTGCTGCTGACAGACCTGCAAACCACACACATGGGAGAGACGGGCAGCACATTACTTTTGGCCTTTTTCCCCTTATAAAGCATCTGCTCACTCAAAGCAGTGACAGAGACATCATTTAAACGGCCCTCACAGAACGAGTGAGAGACTTTCCTCTTGTTGAATGGGCAAAGCCAATTGAGTGATGGGTCAGAAGTTGATACTGAGAGGGTTGACCACAGGTCCCCACCACATGTTGTGAACCCTCAATATAAGGACCCAACACATCTCTGCTCGGATGTTAGATACCAAAGTAACTGATGTGTGATTTTTAACCATTGTGCTATTAAGCGTATTATAGAGAATAGTCCTTGTGCTACTTTGGGTGCCTAGTGTGTGTAAAAACCCTTGGATGCTGGAACAATAAAAGCTGCCATTATTACAGGATTGGATATTTGTGCTGTGCCTTAAGCCGCCATGATCAGAGCCTGTGATGCAGGCATGGTGTGTGTCATTTCCATGTAACAGATGTGTTACATGTGGCTTACCTTGATGCCATATTGGAGTTTGAGGTTTGCCCAAACTGCAATCTCCATCTAATCGTTTCAGTTGTGGCTGCATCTTCTACCTTTCCTCCATTTCAAAAATGGAAAAGGATCCTCTGACATTATGTACAAATGTAAACCCATTTCACTGTACAGTGATTTGGCAGTCAGTCAGTAACCTTTGTGACTAATTCAGAACTACGAAACCATTTAAGTGACCATAATGAGCATTTTACAAGATGGAGCCCTCCCTGGTGCACTGCATGACACATGCACATTTTCTTAAAGTGCTCATATTATTCTCATTTTCAGGTTCATAATTGTATTTAGAGGTTTTACCAGAATAGGTTTATGTGGTTTAATTTTCAGAAAACACCATATATTTGTTGTACTGCACATTGCTGCAGCTCTACTTTTCACCCTGTGTGTTGAGCTCTCTGTTATAGCTACAGAGTGAGACATCTCACTTCTGTTCCATCTTTGTTGGGAGTCGCAGTAAGTACTGCTAGTTGTCAGTTGCAGAGCATGAGGGAGTGCCATGCTAGCAGCTAGGCGAGCATTATAACGTGTGTTACAAAGTGACACACGTTCGTCACAGAAGTTAAGGCTGGACTACAATAGAGCTGTTTGGAGCAGTTTGTGAACAGTGTTTTCTCTGGAAGATGGTAAGTCCCTTTGGGGTGGACTTTGTTTTTTTTTTAACTTTGTAAACCTATAATGTGCACAAAAAGATATATAACACAATAAAGGAAAGGGGAAAAGCCAAAAAGCATAATATGAGCACTTTAAGTCAGTGATTCTCAAAGTTGAGTCCGTGGCACTCCTGCAGGGGTCCGTGAAAAGTTTTCAGATTTATTCAGTTAAATTATCATTATAATGGCTGTGGCTGAGAGGTAGAGTGGGTCAGCCCTCAACCACAAGATTAGCGGTTCAATCCCACCTTCTGGCCACATGTCAAAGTGTCCCTGAGCACTGAACCCCCTGTATGTGTATGTGTCCACTGCTCCTAATGCTTGGGTGGTGGGTTAAATGCAGTAATTGAATTTTACTACATTGTACTGTACAATTGTATTTGACTAATAATAGTTTCTTCTTCTTTCTTCTATAATTTTTTTTTTTTTTTAAGAAAATACCTCATAGTTCAACAAATATTTTAAATAGTTCATAGATTACTTTTTAATCTAACAAATCTATAACTCTCAGAATCTGTTTAATACATATGTTTAGTACATGTCTAATATGTTTCTAATACATTTCTCCTGTGTTGTTCTTTCACATAACATAACTAAGACTACAGAAGTGTAAAAAAAGGCTTTAGTCAAATTATTATTAATTGTTATTCTTGTATGGGTCCTTAGCTGAAAAAAGATTGAGAACCTCTGTCTTAAGTAATTGTTTGTCATATGTAATACTGAAACCTAGAGTTTAAGCAATTTTCTATTAAATGTTATTTGTGATGTTGACATTCAATCATCATTGAATCAAATTACTTATTAAATACAGTTATTTAAATACTCTCTGTAATGTGGAAAGGTTATCACAACCGCTCCTACTGAGAATTAACACATAACTTTATCAGTCCAAGCAGCTTTCAGTGATTTTCTGCTCATTGTTTTGCTTCACAAGTATATTTTTGATCCCAGTAGTGGCCAGACAGACACGCCCCAAATTATGGAATTGTGGGCCGCCATTTCTAGCAAATGAGATGTGATCTGAATGAGTTAAGGAGGTTGAACATCTAAAAGGCTTCTCAGGAGTTTGTGACTTCAAACTGGGGTAAACAACTGAGTATTAGACTTACATTTGCCAGGTAGCCAAACAAGTTTTTTATTATTATTTGTTAGGAGGTAATTGTTTGTCAGCCTTTAGTATACCAAGGCGAGGGGTTTGCTTTTGTGGTGTAGCTGCAGCTTTAAACTTAAAATGTAACTTGTCGTTGAATTCACTCTGCTAACTTTCACTTTGAACTATGATGGCGAGCCTCACACTTGCTCTCACAGCTGTTAATGTGGTCACCCCACAATCATCTTCTAAACATCTCCTGCTCAGCGCTAACAGACAAATGTCATATTAACATGAGCCAAATCACCTTTACCCTCTAAACCCCATATACTCACACTATCAGCATCTTTAAAAAGTCCTTTTCTGAAGTTTGTCCGTTTTATTTGCTGACAGCCGTTCACACTAACAGAAGTGTTATGTCATGGCGGACAATTCCATTATCCTACCAGTTGATGATCAAGGAAGGGGAAAGGGGGGTGTTTTGGGTGCTAGTTGCCATTTGATAAGATCATTTTCAAGACAGAGTATTGTGGCTAGAGCTCAAAATATTATGAAATATTGTGTCGTTATGCGGAAGTGGCCGTACAGAATCTGAGGGAGAGCTGATTGCCACAAGACACATAGACATGTTAGCTCCCCAGCTCAGACCACCAGCTATACAAAGTCAAAGATCATGGCTGTTTACATTCACCTCTCATCCGCACCGCACTCTCTGATCAGACAGCCGCTGGGACGCACATAATGCGGTTCCCACCAGCCTCCACATTTTATCCTCACAGGAACCCCATGGGAATTCATGTGTGAGCTGAGGTAAACCACTGCAAGGACCAGACACTAACCACTAAGATATACTTATGCACTTGTGAATGACTGAGTGAGTGCAAATCTTCACGTCGTCTAGCCCAGTATGGCCTTATGTAACGGAACACAGTTTACCATGTTAGCCTAGCGCTAATCTATTCCCCTGGTGTCTCCTCTCAAAGCCTTGTTGTTGGATGGGAACTAGCACGTGGGGTAGAGGGGGGTTATCTGGCTAATGTCAGGCAGCGCTCACTGTAGGGGTATTGTCATACATAAGGGCAGACATGTTTACTGTGTGCTCAGTGTTTTACGAGCTGCCCCCCCCCCCCTCCATGTCCTTCTCCCCCTCTTCTTCCTCGTCCTCCTCTTCAATGACGTAATGGAGGAGGCCGATGAGAGCCTGAGAAATGAGATGATCTACTGCTGCTGACATACTCACTCACTAATGTTGTCCTTCTCCCTTTTCCTGCACTCCTCCACTCTCTCAGTTTACTTCTGCCAAAGTCTACTGAGATGCTTTTTTGTTGTTGCAGTATTAGTCTGTTTTCACACTCCAGCACTTTGTCTCTGCCTGTCAAACTCCTGGACATCGGTGTCGTCATCTTTGCTATATTTAAACGATTGTCTTTGGCCTCTGCCCCATCCCAAGCTAATGTGTTCAGTTAAGCATCAACAGCAACAGTTACTTTATATATATTTTTGCATGCAGACACCGAAACACAAACATTATCACAAACACACAATGTATAACCTATTGTCAAAAGATTAGCGACATGGTAGAAATCATTATCACAGTATTTGTTGGGATGTTTTCAGATATTGATATATCAGAATATATAAAAAAAAATATATATAAAAAAATAAAGTGAAAGGGAAAGCAATAAAACGGGTTTTACCGTGCATTAAACTGTTCATACTGTAGTACGCTTGAGACAAAAAGTTGAACTGTGAGTTCAAGAACTTGTTTAGCATATTCATTTGTACAGAAATGTGTACAATGATAAGATGACATAATGATATAATCATATGATCACAATGTAATTCAAAAATGTGATGTGTGAAGTTTGTATTAATTAAATAAGATTGGTATTCTGTTAATTAAATTAATCTTAGTTTTAGTTAAGTTGTTATTAAATTCATGTAAATCTATAATTTGTGATATTGTTAGGATTTCAACTGAGGATTGTTTTCATTATTGGTTAATGATAATTAATAGTTAGTCTCTCTCCCCCCCCCCCTTGAATAATGAATTAATCTGTTATATAAAATGTCAGTGAAAAATGGCCATCATAATATCTAAGAGTACAAGGTGACCTCCGCAAAAATATTGAATTCACTGTAATGTAAGACCAAGAAAAGCAGCAAATTGTCACATTGGAGAACCTGCAACCATCAAATATTTGGCATTTTTGCTTGTTGTCCTTTTAAAGCTATAGTGCATAGTTTCTGCCGGCCCCATGAGGAATTCTAAGTAATGACAACAAAACTGTCGGCACGTCCACATGATACAAGCCTTTTGTGACTCTGCAATTTAATGGCTTGAACATAACAGACGTTCATTAATATCAAAAAGTTACACACTAAAGCTTTAAGGGAAAGGCATCCTTCCTATTTCCTTGTTTCACACACACACACACACACACACACACACACACACACACACACACACACACACACACACACTCCACATAACCCAACACCCCAATAGACTCTCCTTGAAGGGTAACTACACCCAAGCTGATCAGTTGAGTCATTCATTCTAATCATCTCTACGCTGTGCTGAGAGGCTGCCACACCTTCAGACGGACAGAGAGACCGTCTAGTCCTCGAGCAGACTCTATAATCATCTGAGACAACAATGCTCCTCTCAACAGCTATCCAAATATTCCCTCATTCAGCACGCTCCGCAGCCTTCCTCAGTGGCCCTGTGGTCAGCTCTGACTGTTGACTTAGCTTTTGCTCACTTCATCCTATTGTGGATGTGTCTTATGGCACCGGTGATGTATTTGCTAGCTTGTTAGTCTCTCTGTATGGAGGCGGACAGATGGTTAGGTTCTCTGGAGGCGCTTGTTAGCTGTTGTTGAGATTATTGTAAACAGTTTTAAAATAGCCGTTTTCTCGTCATAGTTTTCTCTTGACTCTTGCCAGTCGAGATATTTTCTTTCTAAGACAAAATGTATTTCAAAATTTCTAAACTCCCTGTAACCACTTTTATAGATTATCAATATTTGTTGTGCTGCATCATATCGTCATGATCAAGCATTAACTAAAAACTAAAAAGAGAAGACGACCACAACATTACTGCCTCCTGAGTTTGAGTCAGCACCATTTGCTTCATCCATTTACTTCTCAATCAGTGTTGTTTACTCCATTGTCTGTGCTGTAAATTGGACCACTTTCGCAGGCTACACTACACCATTTGTCTGACTAAGACCAAATCCACCATGACATGTTTGTTTTGGGGAGATACTTTCCCAATCACTGCTCATTCAGCTTCTTTTCACCCCATAACATGATATTCTTGCTTTTCAAGTGGGTGCGGGAAAGTAAGAGGGACGGGAGGAGTGAGTGGGAGAGAGAGTTGGGGTTAGAGTTTCAGGTTCCACTTGCCAGCGAGTGCCTCCGTTGACCCATAGCCAGAACTCTCACAGTTGTGACCTATCTAATTAGTAGAGCAGGAAGGAGGGGGGGAACTGAAGTACCGCACACAACCCATCTGGGGTTCTCCTAGTGTGTGTGAATATGGGAATAAAGGAAATGGTTTGTTAGCTGTGCGGCTGCTCCAAGGCTCTCATTCCTTACGTCACCCGTTCCATTTTTTCTTTTTCCTCTTCCATGTTGGGGGGCCCCCCTCTCCCCTGGCTGGCAACAGGCTTCCTCTGCCTGCTTCAAAATGACGATCGGCTTCTCATTTACAGCGAGCTAATAAGCTCTTTAATCAGAGTGCTTGTCAACCTCAGGGCAAGGCAACTCCAGAGGAGTTGATCCAAAGGATCAGATGACTAGAAGAAAGCGCAGGAGGGAGAAAAAAGGGAGTAGCGCTTAGAGTGAGAGAATAAGTAGAAGGGAAAATGAAAGGGGGCTGTCGAACTTGGAGGAAGAAAAGAGAGAGAGAGATAAGAGATAATAAACTTTACGGTAAGAAGAATAGACAGTCTTCCGCTAAGGATGATGATGTTTGTTGTACTTGGAAACACACAGATTTGATTGCAAAAATAATTTGACTTAATAAAACGCACAATAAGAATACAATACGACTAAACAAAACTTAATAACTGATTTTGTGGTTTGGCATTTTTGTTATGCGAATAAAAGCACGATGTTTCACTGTCACACACACAATGTGGTTTTCAGGATGTTTTGAACAGCTTGTTCTTAAACAGTCGTTTTAGTATATACAGACCTGACAAGTGTTTGCTTTATTCATCCGTAATCGATACAAAAGAAAACAGTCTGCTGCTGACAACACTCTGCATACAACATGTGCATTCGATTACACACCCACACCATCGTTGACACGCGCACAGGCACGTGCATGTACGCTCGCATCACCGTTGGCATGCAAATGAGTGGATTGATTTGTTAAGTGACATTTTAACATCCTTACAGACAGCTCTCCATAAGTCCTTAAAAGGGTTTTTTAGGGCCAATGAGGGAAGGAGGAGAGCATTCAGTGTCACCTCGTTAAAGCCAAAGTGAAATCCAGCTCAATCCAGACCATAAAGCTAACCGCAAACCATAGCGAGGCACAGGAACTTCACTGATAAACCCGGATCTGTAGCATGGACAGACACTTTTACTTTTGAGCAAAGTGAAGTAAAAAAGAAAAAGGAATCAAAATAAATCGCACCCACTTGCAAGCAGAAAAAAACATTCCAAGGGGAGGCTGTGTAGCCTCACCAGCCAGTAGCCACTGAGTCGAGATCAGACGTTCTCTGTTTTGCTCCTTAGGACTCCTAATCCTGGTTTAATGTCCACCAGCTGGTTAATTGCAATCATTTGGTGTCTCCGGTCTGATGTCTCAAATAAGGATTGCATGCCTTTAAGTCCTCAGTCTAGAGTATATCTCGCTCTAAAGAGTAACATATTGACAGACACATTTTCAAACTGTCTTTCTTTGAGTGTTTTTGTGGGGGTTTTTAGGCTTTAAATTCACACTCCAGCTTCAGATGTTTTGAAAAGAAAAAAATTAAGGTAATGTAAGACGCACAGAAAAGGCACGTTAATTATCATAGCCCTGCAAACTGTCAGGCAAGCAAAATAAGCATTCAATTCAAGAAGAGAAATTAGAGAAATCCATTTGAATACTTGGGTCCTTTTGAAGGGCAAAAACTGATTTAAGTTAAATGATTACTTTGTCTTACATAGGAGGATATTCCAAATTATTGTTGCCATTGGAAACAAGTCACAGAACACAACAAAGGGGACCCCCCTATGCTTCAGAGGTGTACTTTGTCAAATCCTTAACAATAGAAATGTGGGATTCCAGTGACTTCTACCCCCTATCAGCATTTACATAAAGGCATGCTAAATTATTCATTAATTATCAGAGAGTCCCCCGTGGATGGGGATGACACACACACTGGCTGCTAATTGGCCCATCAATAATCCTGCCTGGTTCTCCCGAAGTGGCACCAGATCCCACCTCAGGAATCTGCTATCTGCCCCAACCTTCTGCCACACTATTTCCACAGTGTGGCTCTACAGAAGGAGACTTTTCTACACCTGCTCACCTGGAACATTGTTAATGGGTTGTCGGTACATGCCTGATTTCTGCACTTTACTTTCTGCTTGTCTATCAAGTAGCGTACATTCCTCACATGCTGTCTTCTAGATACAAGTATCACAACTCTCACATGTATAATTGAAATTGCATGCTATTATTGTCTATATTTGCAAATATAGTATGGCATTGTGTGGGGTTAAAAAGGATACGGCTGGTGATATTCTATATTTTTGTTCCTTCTGAAGATGTAAAGCTTTGAAAGCAGGTCACAAATCTATAATTTCATTTTTAGAAAAAAGGTGTAATCATTTCCTGAAGCAGTCGAGCACTGTAGTTGTACTCAAACAG